>NC_084739.1:80360080-80372580 GCF_033978785.1 Entelurus aequoreus
TGTTTGATCAGCCGTTTTACTGCCGTGTTACATGCACCGTTTGTAAACAAATAAGGTATGTAAATAAACATTTCTAAAATATTTCTGTGTAAAATAACTAATTCCACAACGTATATATCTGCGGCTTATAGTCCGGTGCGGTTAATATATGGAAACATATTTTTTTCTTCTTCTAAAATTTAGTAGGTGCAACTTATATCCCGATGTGCTTTATAGTTACAGAAAATACGGTAACTAACCAACCAACAAACAGGAAGACAAACCCCAGCAAATCAAAGGACGGATACAATTGTCATGTCAGTGCGGGTTTGTCTTGTTCGTCTGTTGCTTCAAAACAGGCTGCAAGAGGGTTCTCTCTTTGCATCATTGTCAGCACCTGGTTCTATAGTGGCATGAAATGAACTGAGGGAACCCTCTGGTCCGTCATCCACTCTTTTTGTCTCTGTGGGTGTCAGGTGTATTTATAACGACATGGCTTCCCACACTTGAAAAGGAAGGACTCGATGAGGCTCAGGATTTCACTCGTATTTCAGTTTATTAACTGGAATCTTGGAAGGTGAAAAACCTTTAAACACACAAGAATAAAAGCTTTTAAATAAAATACAGCATTTTGCAACAAACAAAGTAAGTACATTAACTCAGGTATTTTATAAAGGTAAGTACATTTTTAACATTAATTAATACACATTAACCAGCATTTCACTTAACTTAATTAACTTAGATTAATAAGGTAAATTAGGCATTAAATAAACAGAAATATAGTTCACATGTTAGAACCATCTACTTTTAAAGCAACGTGTTTTACCTTAAGTTTTAGCCTAAATTATTTTATACAGACTTTAGACATGAATTTCTACAACAAGTTTAACTTGACACTTCTCTATTAATTCATATGAAATCAAGCATTTTAAACCAATATTACTGTAGTTTTTAACATAAACACTTTTAACAGAAATACTATTTTTATACATGAATTAAATGTTTTACTTTGCCTTTTAATAAAGCAAAATCCACTCTCTATATTAATATACTTCAAATTACATTTACAAGGCTTTAAGCGCCCTAATTGCCCATTTCTTGTCTCTACAAGTAAAACAAATATTTGTGGTGAATAAGATAAAGAAAAGAAACAAAATAAGCACCAATTGTACCTTATTTAACAGTTCAATTATCTAAATAAACATTCTTCTGAAGTTGAGCTCTGCCATCAATCACAGCGCATAAACTTCAACAGTCGGATCATGATTAAACAGTCCAGTGGAAAGAGGTGAGCTCACCGGTAGTCCGTTTGGTTTGAGTCCTTTTTCCCATGCGTTTGTGAAGTGCTTTCGTGGTTTTAGTGATCGTCTCTGTCTCTGCTGCTCTCAGCTCCGTCCTGCACACTGAATGAAACGGGTGCATTTGTTTGCTTTGTCCTGTCTGCGCTGCTCATCAGTCTGATTGCGCTCACCTGCTGGAGAGCGCACCTGGTGAGGCGCGCCGCGGAGCAGCGCTTCTGCTGTGACGCGCATGCAGCGCTTCTGCTGTGACACGCATGCAGCGCTTCTGCTGTGACGCGCATGCAGCAGCACAGCCGCTGTCACACACACACCTTCAGCCGCACCTCCAGGCAGATCGCCGCAACACCTCCCACTCGATCTTTGCAGTGTAACTTGGAAAGATCGCACCTCTCAGGCGAGCTGGTCTCCCCTGACCTGATCCTCCGCCGGGATGAGGACGACAAGGCGTCGGACGTCTCGATGCAGTATGGTGCCCTGGAAGTCCTTCTCCTTAGACCTGGACTCTTTAACGACAGGGTTTGGAGTCTTCACCTGAACGCACCCACTTGGAGAGACTTTCACGTGGACATCTCGGACAATGCCTTTGGGATCTGCGTTCACACTGACAACTCTTGCTAGCTTGAACTGACCCCTCAGTGCATTTTGGTCGCAGAGCCACACTATGTCTCCAATGGCAGCATTTCTTTCAGCAGTATGCCATTTACTGCGGATGAACAGGTTTGGACCTGCGAGTTGGCTCCAGGACTTCCAAAAGTAGCTGACTTGCATTTGAATCTCTTGCAGCCTTTTGAAGGGGTAAGTTGTGTAGTCGAATGTTTTGAAATCTCCACTTTGTGTGGCTCGACCAAGCAACAGGGTGTTTGGAGTGATGTATTGGATGCCGTCCTCACGGCACTGGACTCTAGCGTCGATAGGCCTTTCGTTGGCAAGGTTGGCGGCCAGCTTGAGTACAGTCAGGAATTCACTGAAGGCAAGGCCTTCTCCTCTACCAAGGCTTTGTAGAGCTCTTTTGGTGATCTTGACAGCAGCTTCGGCGGCACCGTTTCGGTGAGGTGAATCGGCTGGAAGGATTCTCCACATCCAGTCGGTCCCATTCCTGGCAGCATATTCTTCTAGTGATCCTTTGTTTTGTCGTCTCAGGTAACTGTACATCTCTTCAAGGACAGGTTTTGCTCCAATAAAGTTCGTACCTGGATCGGACCAGATCTTCTGAGGATGGCCTCGGACAGAAGTGAACCTCTGGTAAGCAAGTAGAAAGCTCTCCGTTGTTAGCGTGTTTGCCAGTTCGACATGGATGGCTCGGCTGGACATGCAGCAGAAGAGCACGCCCCATACTTTCATGCTCACCCTCCTCTTGACATCATCCTTCACTTGGTACGGTCCGAACAGGTCGACAGATGTGAATTGAAATGGTGCAGCCGGATTCGATCTCTCCTCAGGCAAGTTTCCCATTATTTGCTGGCAGGTCTTTGCTTTTGCTTTCTTGCACACGACACACTTGTCAACAACTTTTTGGGCAATAATTCTTCCTTTGATGACCCATGCTTTCTTTCGCATCCGCAGTGTAGTTCCTGCCACTCCTTCATGTCCCTCACTGTGTGCTTCCCGGGCTAGGAGGGTGGAGATCCAGGCCTGGAACGGTAGCAGGGGAACAGCTCTGTGGTCTTCTCTGAAGGTCTGGATCCTGCCACCACACATCAGGAGTCCGCTTGTTTGGTCCTTGTAAACAACCAGTCTGTCTGTTGTTGTGTTTGGAAAGTGTACGCCCTCCTGTGCTGCCAAGCATAGGTCTCTGAACACATCTTCTCTTTCGTTCACAGTGATGACACCAGATGAAGGTACTGCCTCCCACTTTTCTTTATCGCCGGGGCACAGGAATTTCTTTACTGCTCTCCAAGTCCATACTATTGTCCCGACCAGCCGTCTTAGATTGCTGAAGCGCCTTTCGTCCAGTAGCTTTTGGACTGCTGCTGCTGCAGGTGGTCTTCTGAATCTGGACTCTGTTTCTTGGACTCTTTTTGGGTCCTGTGCTTTCTGTTGACTTCGGGTGAGTACGGCGACAAATGTTTTCTTCTGTATTTTTGTGATATTGTCTCTTGCTTGTGCGGCGACGTCTTTGGCTGATTTCTTCGCCCACTCACTTTCAGGAAGTCGAAGGAACTTTGGACCTGACTGCCACTCGGATTCCTCAGTTAAGTCATTTGGACTGGCCCCTCTGGTTATGATATCTGCAATGTTCTCGGGCCCTGGAATCCACCACCAGTCTTGGACATTTGTGCTGCTTTGGATCTCGCCGACTCGGTTGGCAAAGAAGGTCTGGTAACCATAACTCTCCCGCTGGATTGCGCCTAGGACGGTCTGACTGTCGACGAGATGGTACCACTTCTCAACATCGATTCGGCAGTGTCTCTGGAAGTAGTTCTTCAACCGGGCGGCAAAGACTGCTCCACACATCTCCGCCTTCACAGGGTCACCCTTGTGGTCGAGAGGGGTCAGCTTGGCCTTAGATTCAACTAGCCTCACAACAACAACATGGCTGCAGCTCCAGCGTAGGTACAGCACAGCGCCATATGCGTGCTCACTGCCATCAGAGAAGGTGATGCCACTTGGTTTTGCACGTGGATTTGGTGGTGTCAGGGGTCTGGTGAATCTGAGTTGGCTCAGCTCTGCATAGTCTTCTAGGAGCTTTATGGCATCTTCTCTGAGTCCTTTGGACAAGGCGGCATCCCAGGTGTCTTCTATGCAGTACATGACTTTTGCTTCTTGAAAAGCTCTTCGGATGAGGATGGCTCCCTTCTGCTTTGCAGGAGCCACGAGGCCGAGTGGATCATAGAGACCAGAGACTTGGCTCAACGGTTCTCTTCTGGTGAATGGATCTGGGGTTTGTCTTCTTACTTCATCTCTCAGTAAGTCCTGACCAAGGCGCATTTTCCTCTTCTTCTTGGAGAAGTTCACTGCAACCATGACATGTAGTGTGTCATCCTCAATGGTGTAACCAAGGCCGAGGGCTTTGTTATCCTCTTCAGTGAGCTGGTTTGGCAGGATCATGGTCTTTGACTCCATCTTCTCACCTCTCGGCCCTTTCCTCCCACTTTGATCGGAATAGACCCAGGGCTTCATGATGAATCCTCCAGCTTTAAGGATCTGTTCGATGTTGGATGTGAGGAGTTTGAGGTGCTGGAGGTTGTTGTGAGAGGTCAGGATATCATCCACATATGCATCTTCCTCTATCACACGTTTCTCTTCTTTGAAGTGTTTGAATGAAGGCAAGTTGGCGGTCTCTCTCATGGCGACTTGGGCTATGCAACCAGCAGGTTTGTCTCCCATGTTGACCCTTGTTATGGCGAAGTCTTCTATTTCAGCCTTTTCAGTGTCACGCCACAGGAACCTGTGCAGGTGGACCTCTCTCTCTTCCAACCAGACAGAGTTGTACATCTTGCGGATGTCACCGAGGGCAGCAAAGACACCAGCTCGGAACCTCAGTAGGACAGCTCTGATTGGGTTCAGGACGTCAGGACCTTTGATTAGTATGTCGTTCAAACTCAGGCCTCTGTACTTCTGGCTGCTGTTCCATACTAGCCTCACTGGGGTGGAGACTGAATGTGGATTTGGTGCAATCAGGTGACTTATGTACCACACTGGCCCAGTCCAACTCTGCAGAACCTCTTTGGATAGCTTCACTGCAGCTTTGCGATGAAGCATTTCATGGACTTGTGACATGTAGGCTGTCTTCAACTCCGGTTCCTTTGCCAGCTGCTTCTCTGTCCTGAGGAATGTGGCTTCAACCGCTCTCCTGTTGTTGGGTAGAGATGCTGGATCTTCTGTCCAGGGATACTTGGCATGCCAGTGGGGATCAGGGCTGTGATGGTCTCCATTCACATACATCAACCCGTTCTTCACTATCTCCATCTCTCTTTCTTCAGCCAGTGTCATTTCTTTTCCCCCGGGTTGGCAATTCCCACAGCGACATCCTCCACATCTTGGCTCACAAGCAGCTCCAATACTTTCCCACTTCCACCACTTCAGAAAGTCTCTGCTGCTAGTGGCTGTATTGGACTGGGTGTGGGGCTTGTCGGGAGACTGGCAGGAGATTGGATCTCTACAGATGAGTTCACTGTATTTGACTGCTGCAGTTCTCATGGATCTTGCGAAGTGTGTCTTTGATGTGTGGGCCATTAAGGTGACTTCTTCAAAGAGGTCCGGGTGTGTGCCTCCGATCGTCTTGCCGAGGGGGCCGTCCCAGAGCACAAGGTTGCCAACAGAACGAACCTTCTGGGGTACTAGCTGGCCTTCCTTGTGGCTGATCAGGAGTTGCACCTCTTTGGGTCTAGCAAGGTCTCTTAGGGGAACATCTGGGAAGATTTTCTGTAGCTTAATAGCTGGAACATGTCTGTGAAACTCTGCAATCTTATCAAGGCCATAGCAGATTAGTTGATGTGACCTGAGGGTCCCTCTCGGAGTGTTGACCCGAATCTTGAGGAGGTAGCGCTTAGTTGCAACAGACACCTTCATCCCTCCAACGCCGTAAACCACCAGTGTCACATCTTCACCTCTCAGGTTCAACTTGCTGGCAGCTCTATGTGTTATATAGTTCGTGTCTGATGCCAGGTCGATGAGGGTCCCAATTCTCTGTCCATCGTTGGCAGTGACATCAAAGAGCATCAGGATCACTGGATACTCATGCAAGCCATTTTCCTCTAGAAGACCTCTTTCAACTGCTGTGGTGTTGTATGCTCTGGATGTGACGTTGCAGAAGGTGTCTCGACACTGCTGCGCCAGCTCAGGGGTAAGCCTGGATAGGAAGTCTTTTTGAGCTTCGGTGTATCTTTTCCCCTCAGCTCTCACTGGACTGGATTTAGGTGTTCTTTGGGACTGGGGTCTGGCAACTGGACAGAGAAGGTAATGGTGTTGGTCTTTGCACTCTGGGTTCCCGCACAGATACGTGGTGTTTCTGCAGGGGTCGCTGCTGTGGACCTCGAGACATCTCTTGCAGGCACCGAGCTGTTGTGCTGCATCCCTCTTCTCCGATGGCTTTAGGTTGATCCTAAACCTTCTGCAGAAATAGAGTCTTCTTCTGTGCTTTGGGTCACCACAAATGATGCAGCCTGCTGTTTCACTGCTGGACTTGGCTGACTTTGTTCTGGCATACTTGATGAGCTTAGTCTGCTCCTTGGCGGGTTCAAAGACGTTGCTCAGTTGATCTAGTTGCTCATATATAGATTCTTGGGACTTTAGGAATGTGATGAGCTTGTCGAAGCGGTTCTGGGGGTTAACAGTGTTTCCTCTGTCAGCAGCATAGGTGAGCCAGTCTTTCTTCAGAGTTTCTGGGAGTTTGCTCTCGATGGATCTAATCACCAGTGGGTTCTTTAAGGCGTCTGCATTATCCAGTTCGTTTAGATCATAAAGGGCCTTTTCCACAGTTTGGATGAGCTCTACGATTTTCCTTGGATGGCCGCTCCTGGCTGATGGTCTTGCTTGTAGCTCTTCTATGATCTCAAGAGCAATGCTGGCTTGGTTCCCAAACCGGTTTTCCAGGACTCTGAAGATCTCATCTGCTGAGCTGTACGTTGACAGACGTAGTTCCCTGGCCACCTTTTCATCAAGGCTATCCAGTAGTTGGAATTTCTTAACCTCTGAAGATCCGGTTGGTTCACCTTGCTTCTGCAGAGCCTCCCATTCCTTCCTCCATCTGTAGTAGTTTCGCTGGTTGCCGGCAAACTTTGGTAAGGCTGTGGCCTTTAGCTTTATCGCTGCCACTGGAGCTGAGCTGCGGGCTGAGATGGGCTGGGGTCCAGCGTCTTTCTTTATACTTGCTGCTTGGATGAGGGGGGCCTTCTGTGACACCAGCTTGGGAAGGACCACCTCGAGCTCTCTTAAACGGTAATCAAAGTCCTTTTTCTCGGCAAGCGGAGCCCAGTGGTTCCAGTTCTGGTGCGCTTCCTTTGCCTTGTCCACCAACTTCTGTAGGTGGGTCAGCATGAACTCACAAGCCTCCAGAGTTGTGTCTGGCTGGAAGGAGACGTTCCTGAATTCGGCCTCTGCAACTTGTAGAGCCAGGGAAAGTTCCTTTTCTCCATATGTGGTCCAGAGCGTCTCTCGGATTAGGAGTTTGACTTCTTTCGTCTTCTGCTCACATTCTTTCTCCGTCTTTGCTATGTCGGCTTTCTGGGGGTCGCTCAGCTCCTCAGCGTCTGCCATGTAAGCGGCTTCCACTTCTTCGTTTGCCTCGAAGACACGAGAGCTCTCTAGCATCAGCTTCTTGAAGTTCTCCTGTAACTCCTCCTTAGACATCTCTATGTAGGTTCTCGTAATGTTGTTGGCAAGGCGGGAGAACTGTCTCTTAGCTGTGGCCCTCTCCACTTTCAGTTCATCTGTTGGCTTTGGATCAGCCATCTTGCTCTCTTTGGCTGACAGACAGCAGTCTTTGTCCTCCAGGCCCCAGGTGGAGTGTCCTCCCTCTCGGTGGTGGCCGCAAGTGGAGTCTTTTGCTGGTCACAGACGGTTTTTCACTGTCAGGTGTATTTATAACGACATGGCTTCCCACACTTGAAAAGGAAGGACTCGATGAGGCTCAGGATTTCACTCGTATTTCAGTTTATTAACTGGAATCTTGGAAGGTGAAAAACCTTTAAACACACAAGAATAAAAGCTTTTAAATAAAATACAGCATTTTGCAACAAACAAAGTAAGTACATTAACTCAGGTATTTTATAAAGGTAAGTACATTTTTAACATTAATTAATACACATTAACCAGCATTTCACTTAACTTAATTAACTTAGATTAATAAGGTAAATTAGGCATTAAATAAACAGAAATATAGTTCACATGTTAGAACCATCTACTTTTAAAGCAACGTGTTTTACCTTAAGTTTTAGCCTAAATTATTTTATACAGACTTTAGACATGAATTTCTACAACAAGTTTAACTTGACACTTCTCTATTAATTCATATGAAATCAAGCATTTTAAACCAATATTACTGTAGTTTTTAACATAAACACTTTTAACAGAAATACTATTTTTATACATGAATTAAATGTTTTACTTTGCCTTTTAATAAAGCAAAATCCACTCTCTATATTAATATACTTCAAATTACATTTACAAGGCTTTAAGCGCCCTAATTGCCCATTTCTTGTCTCTACAAGTAAAACAAATATTTGTGGTGAATAAGATAAAGAAAAGAAACAAAATAAGCACCAATTGTACCTTATTTAACAGTTCAATTATCTAAATAAACATTCTTCTGAAGTTGAGCTCTGCCATCAATCACAGCGCATAAACTTCAACAGTCGGATCATGATTAAACAGTCCAGTGGAAAGAGGTGAGCTCACCGGTAGTCCGTTTGGTTTGAGTCCTTTTTCCCATGCGTTTGTGAAGTGCTTTCGTGGTTTTAGTGATCGTCTCTGTCTCTGCTGCTCTCAGCTCCGTCCTGCACACTGAATGAAACGGGTGCATTTGTTTGCTTTGTCCTGTCTGCGCTGCTCATCAGTCTGATTGCGCTCACCTGCTGGAGAGCGCACCTGGTGAGGCGCGCCGCGGAGCAGCGCTTCTGCTGTGACGCGCATGCAGCGCTTCTGCTGTGACACGCATGCAGCGCTTCTGCTGTGACGCGCATGCAGCAGCACAGCCGCTGTCACACACACACCTTCAGCCGCACCTCCAGGCAGATCGCCGCAACAGTGGGTATAGTCGGGGCCGCTGACACACACACACACACACACACACACACACACACACACACACACACACACACACACACACACACACTGACAACTTCATTATGTAAAGGTAAGGCAGCGCTGCTCAATTATTTTCTGTTACGCACCTCTCTTGGGAGAAAAATACTTTTCTTGCTGACAATTTTTTACCGTAAAAACACTGTGTGAGGGGAGGTGTAGCCAGCGCTGCCTGTAGGAATAAAAGTCACCGCCGCAGTCCGTGGTGCTGAGGACGAGCGCCATCGGGCAGGGGCGGGGCATGTGCTGACGGCGAGACACAGCTGGCAGGTGATTAGATTTCACAGGTGGTACGTGTTAATCTAATCATCTGTTGTCTTTAAGAGTGAGCGGCCGGGTGCAGGAGGGGAAGGAAGTTTGGAGAGTGACTGAAAAGTCCCGTTCGGAGAGAGAAAACTTTGCATGAAAACATACGATGATTAAAAACCTTGTTAAACCTGCGGGGAAGCGACTTCCACACACTGTTACTGCTTTTTCCATCTATCATGTTGCAAAAACCAATGTTTACTTTACAGTAAAATTCTGGAAACTGAGTTGCCAGATGTTTTACTGTAAAATTTACAGTTGTTTTTTTTACAGTGTATACAAAAAAAATATGAAATAATTAAAAAAATAGGCAAATGTATGTATTATTCGCTGTTACAAGCGGCCCTCTGAGGTCAGCCATAATTGCGATGTGGCCCTCAATGAAAACAAGCTTGACACCCCTGATCTCGACCTTGTATTGGATCTCATTAGAATTGCGACAGGAACAGGAAGTAGGTCTAAGCTTTGCGGATGGCAATAAAGAGTGGATATTTTACTAAACGTTGTTGGTCATGCTTCATCTTCACAAGAAACAAACAGTTTTGAGTAGACAGTTGACAGACACGAATTGGATTGGAGAAAATTGACGTGACTATATTCTTGCCCAAATATACACTATATTTCCAAAAGTATTTGGCCACCTGCCTTGACTCACATATGAAGTTGAAGTCCCTCCCATTCATAACCCACAGGGTTCAATATGATGTGAAGTGAAGTGAATTACATTTATATAGCGCTTTTTCTCAAGTGACTCAAAGCGCTTTACATTGTGAAACCCAATATCTAAGTTACATTTAAACCAGTGTGGGTGGCACTGGGAGCAGGTGGGTAAAGTGTCTTGCCCAAGGACACAACGGCAGTGACTAGGATGGCGGAAGCGGGAATTGAACCTGCAACCCTCAAGTTGCTGGCACGGCCACTCTACCAACCGAGCTATACCGCTATACCGCCCCTGTGGGTTCACCTTTTGCAGCTATTACAGCTTCAACTCTTCTGGGAAGGCTGTCCACAAGGTTGCAGAGTGTGTTTATAGGAATTTTCCACCATTCTTCCAAAAGCGCATTGGTGAGGTCACACACTGATGTTGGTGGAGAAGGCCTGGCTCTCAATCTCCGTTCTAGTTCATCCCAAAGGGGTTCTATCGGGTTCAGGTCAGGACTCTGTGCAGGCCAGTCAAGTTCATCCACACCAGACTCTGTCATCCATGTCTTTATGAACCTTGCTTTGTGCACTGGTGCACAGTCATGTTGGAAGGGGAAGGGGCCCACTCCCAACTGTTCCCAGAAGGTTGGGGGCATGGAATTGTCCAAAATGTTTTGGTATCCTGGAGCATTCAAAGTTCCTTTCACTGGAACTAAAGGGCCAATACCAACTGCTGAAAAACAACTCCACACCATAATTCCTCCTCCACCAAATTTCACACTCGGCACAATGCAGTCCGAAATGTACCGTTCTCTGGGCAACCTCCAAACCCAGACTGGTCCATCAGATTGCCAGATGGAAAAGCGTGACTCATCACTCCAGAGAAGGCATTTCCACTGCTCTAGAGTCCAGTGGCCACGTGCTTTACACCACTGCATCCCACGCTTTGCATTGGACTTGCTGATGTATGGCTTAGATGCAGCTGCTCGGCCATGAAATCCCATTCCATGAAGCTCTCTGCGTACTGTACGTGGGCTAATTGGAAGGTCACATGAAGTTTGGAGCTGCGCAAAAAGTCTTTGCACTATGCGCTTCAGCATCCGCCGACCCCTCTCTGTCAGTTTACGTGGCCTACCACTAGGTGGCTGAGTTGCTATTGTTCCCAAATTATTCAATTTTCTTATAATAAAGCCGACAGTTGGCTTTGGAATATTTAGGAGCGAGGAAATTTCACGACTGGATTTGTTGCACAGGTGGCATCCTATGACAGTTCCATGCTGGAAATCACTGAGAGCGGCCCATTCTTTCACAAATGTTTGTAGAAACAGTCTCCATGCCTAAGTGCTTGATTTTATACACCTGTGGCCAAGTGATTAGGAACACCCGATTCTCATCATTTGGATGGGTGGCCAAATACTTTTGGCAATATAGTGTACTTTAACTAAATGCATGCACAAAATATTTAAAACTGCAAGAAAAGCATAGCAAAATGTCTTCCTTATATAGTGTAATGTATATATGTACACAGAGAACTGATGATGGTGGCGTGTGAGTGTGTGTGTGTGTGTGTGTGTGTGTGTGTGTGTGTGTGTGTGTGTGTGTGTGTGTGTGTGTGTGTGTGTGTGTGTGTGTGTGTGTGTGTGTGTGTGTGTGTGTGTGTGTGTGAAGGCGCCATATGAGCGTGTATTTACTTGCAAGCAGGCAGTTGGCAGCTACACGGCGCTACCCTATGGCTCCTTTAGACAAGATGTAGTGTGCGACATCAGAGATGTTGGTGCCATCTCTGTGAAGTGTGTGTCTGTGTGTGAGTCCATGTGTGTGTGTGTGTGTCAGACATCACATCCAGCTGTGTCTGTCTAATGCAGATAGGCATCCGGTTGGGAGAAAACCAGAAGAAAGGACTCAGAAGTAAAAAGATGGGGAATAATTGGCTGCTAATTGTTGTTTTCTTAATTAAGGAGACTGGGTTTATAATTGCTTATCGTTCACAATCCTTATGTAAGACAAGAACACACATAATTGTATTTTTTATGCATTCTAAGTCGTAAAATACGGCAAGTAGGAGGTGGCTAACAATGCAGCTAATGGAAGTACACTATTCCGCCCATAAAGCCCTCTAAAAAAAACATCCAAAAAGCGGCAACATTACTCCATTGACATGTCGTGACCTGAATACTAACCGAGTATTAGCGATATATAAGCGCTAATACTAGAGATCGGATTCCACTTTTGATTCTGCTTAACGATTCGGGTTATTTGGAAAAAGTAGGGAAAAAGAAAGTGGATTAGCATCAATTTAGTTTAGAGGTAACATGACCTTAGAGAGGCTACAAGAAGGCTAGAAGAAAAATATACTTTAAAAAAAAAATATATATAACAAATAGACATTCTTCTGCAGAATTCAACAAAATAAATCATGTGGAAATTACACAAGAATGTCATACTTTCTTTTAAAATAATTATAATAAATAAATATACTTCTGTAGAATTTAACAAAATAAATCATGTGGAAATTACACAAGAATGTAA
>NC_084739.1:80380080-80387580 GCF_033978785.1 Entelurus aequoreus
ACCGGTACCAAAATATTGATATCGAGACAACACTAATATATATATATAATATATATATATATATATATATATATATATATATATATATATATATATATATATATATATATATATATATATATATATATATATATATATATATATATATACACTACCGTTCAAAAGTTTGGGGTCACCCAAACAATTTTATGGAATAGCCTTCATTTCTAAGAACAAGAATAGACTGTCGAGTTTCAGATGAAAGTTCTCTTTTTCTGGCCATTTTGAGCGTTTAATTGACCCCACAAATGTGATGCTCCAGAAACTCAATCTGCTCAAAGGAAGGTCAGTTTTGTAGCTTCTGTAACGAGCTAAACTGTTTTCAGATGTGTGAACATGATTGCACAAGGGTTTTCTAAACATCAATTAGCCTTCTGAGCCAATGAGCAAACACATTGTACCATTAGAACACTGGAGTGATAGTTGCTGGAAATGGGCCTCTATACACCTATGTAGATATTGCAGCAAAAAGCAGACATTTGCAGCTAGAATAGTCATTTACCACATTAGCAATGTATAGAGTGTATTTCTTTAAAGTTAAGACTAGTTTAAAGTTATCTTCATTGAAAAGTACAGTGCTTTTCCTTCAAAAATAAGGACATTTCAATGTGACCCCAAACTTTTGAACGGTAGTGTATATATATATATATATATATATATATATATATATATATATATATATATATATATATATATATATATATATATATATATATATATATATATATATATATATATATAAAGTAATATTTCAAAGTGGAGTATTTGATGTGAACGACATTGATTTTAATTTATTTTTACTTTTTTGAGCAATGACAGTTAAAAAAACAACAACTCTTGGGGATACAAAAAGGCCCCACTCATTCAAGTCTTAAAAATACTTTATTTTTATTATTTTATTTTTTTCCCCCACTTTCAACGCTCAAGTCTCCCGATCAACTTCAAATCCATCCATCAATATTTTAGTTTTCATTATTTTTTCCAGGTTGTTTTTTTGTTTTTGTTTCCTTTATGCCGTTTTTGTCAAACAAAACTGCTTTTTATATGGCAAACACACTATTCGCCCCCAAAAATATTTCAAAGTGGAATATTTGATGTGAAGTAATTGGAGCCTATACACTATAAGCAAATGTATTAAACTTTAGTCTGGCAGACATGACAACATGAACATTTTTATTTTTTTTAGAATATAATTTTTTTTGAACAATTTTAAATGGCAGCATGACTTTGGCAATGTTGTGGTTTGAACCACACTTTTTGTTAGCGCACACTATTTTGTGCTATTTCATTTGCACTGACCTTGTTCAGCAAACATGGAGTATTCAACAGGTCAATAATTCAATTTTATTTTTTGAGCAATGACAGTTTTAAGGTTGTTTTTTTTTTCTTTGAATGGTCCACACTTTGGACACCCTGGTTTATAAAGATTTTAAATGCATGTAATAATCATAAAAAAATCCTAAATAAATAGCATCCCTAATTTATGTGAATTCCCCTATCCGGGGGGTCTGGATTGTAACCCCAACAATAATCAAAGGAACACTTTTGAAGTGTTTAATGTAGAATAGAACAGGCGTCACTTTCGATGCACTTTGCGGACGATCCCTAACCAAAGAGGAAGCGACCTTCAGATCTCCCCTCCTCCACCGTACCCTTATCGTTCATAATGCACCGTGAATAATTCACGATGGCTACTTTTAGACCAGGGCTCTCAAACTTCCATTGATGTGATATGATTAGAGTCCAGACGTTTCAAATAAAGCGCTTAATAAATGGCGGACAGCAGTTTGCTCCAGCAACAAATAAGTCATAAAGCTTTACGAGGCTCGCTCTCCCGTCTCCTCCTCCTTCGGCGTCTCATATACACAAGAAAATAAACTTCCATCCCTTTGACATTCAGCCCTTGTAGCGCCATTGAAGCTCTCATTTTTCTGAAACTGATAGCAAAGCCCAAGCTGTGGATTTATCCATGACGCATTGAGAGTGACAGCTTTCAAGTGTGACAACGGACCAAATTCCGACATTAAGTAAAAAAAGATGCATTTGTGTTCGCGCGTATTTCTACATTTACACACGCCGCCATAAGTGCTCTTTGTTTCGTATTGTTTTGATCTATTCCTGGTGGCTTGTCACATCTCCGAGCAATGAAACGTGACAGCAATAAAACACGGTCTCGCCGCACTTGCAGAAGCTTTGCTTCTTCGCCACGTTGGCTTTCACTTCAACTCGTCCTGTCACTCCTAGAGTCACAAGCCTGTGCAACAAATCCAGTCGTGAAATTTCCTCGCTCCTAAATATTCCAAAGTCAACTTTATGATAAGAAAAGTGAAGCGTTTGGGAACAACAGCAAGTCAGCCACCGAGTGGTAGGCCACGTGAACTGACAGAGAGGGGTCAGCGGATGCTGAAGCACATAGTGCAAAGACTTTCTGCACAGTCACTTGCTACAGAGCTCCAAACTTCATGTAACCTTCCAATTAGCCCACGTACAGTATGCAGAGAGCTTCGTGGAATGGGTTTCCATGGCCGAGCAGCAGCATCTAAGCCATACATCACCAAGTTTTGTCTATATATATATATATATATACATATAGTCCAGGGGCCGTACTTATCAAGCTTCTTAGAGTGCCATTTTACACTTAAGTCCTGAGAATTTAAGAATAACTTAAGAATAAAAGCTTTTTATCAACGTTCTTAAGTCTAAGAATCACTCCTACTCTCCACGATATTTAAGAGACCTTCAGAGGTGTCTTAAGTGGTTAGGAGTTGCCAGCAGGGGATGGCACTGAGGCGAGAGAGACGTGTGCCAACGTTCAGGGAACGGAACAATGTTTTGGGTTTTTTTGATGACGAGCAGCTGATCAAACGGTATCGTTTAGACAGAGCGGATATTATTTTTGTCACAGATTTAATACTTTTCGATTCCTTGTTGATTTCTGCATGTGTCTGCAGTGGGCTAGTATATATAGAGCCACCCACACCAGTTTCAAATTAGTTGCCTAATTAATGAATTGGAAAGAAAATGTTATGACAGTAGCGTATGTGTGTGGCCGTGAGGTGAGTGACGTCAGTGAGTGTGTGGGCGAGAGAAGAGAGGGAGCGGTAGCGGCGGGGACTAGTTTGTTTTGTATTATTTTGCAGTTTATTGTCAAAATATACACTCCCATTGTCCACTTAAATATTTCCAAGATATTTCTTTATTCTTAAACAACGGATTCCCTTCCGTGATTGGTCATTTCTATGGACACAGAAATGACGTCACCTAAAATTGCGTTTACGGCACATAGTAATGTCGTAATTCAGCTCTGAGTGTGACACTTAAGATTCAGTCCTACACTTCGCTGAAAGTGTGAGTAAGACGCTTGATAACTAACTTTTAAGTGCAGCTTTCAGTGAAGAATGTATTTACTCTTAAGTCAACTCTTAGCAGACTTCTTAGGAGTCATTCTAAGAAGCTTGATAAGTACGGCCCCAGGTTTCTGTGGTTTATCTGTTATATAGTGCTCAATACCGGGGTAGAGCAGAATATACGTTAGGTCGGGAAAAAACACAGAGGCTATTTCATCCCTACAAGCCTGTTTCACAGGTTTCCCTGTTCTTCAGGAGATTTTATAATATATATAATATAATAAAATCCCCTGAAGAGCAGGGAAACCTGCAAAACAGGCTTGTAGGGATGAAATAGCCTCTGTGTTTTTTCCTGTGAATCTTTGGGTGTCCCACAATTCGATTCAATATCGATTCTTGGGGTCACGATTCGGTTCAAAATCACTACACACTGTAGCTCACCGGGGTCACAATATAAACAAACGCCATTGGTCAATCTACACCTAACAACCACTGTAATGATACCAAGTACAGGAGCGTATCTAGTCGATACTACTATGATTATATCAATATTTTTTAGCATCACAAAACCTTTTTTCGTTTTTTAAAAATGTATATGATGTTTATAAACTCAGGAAATATGTCCCTGGACACATGAGGACTTAAATTATGACCATTGTAAGATCCTGTAACGACTTGGTATCGGATTGATTCCCACATTTGTGGTATCCTCCAAAACTAATGTATCAAACAACAGAAGAATAAGTGATTATTACATTTTAACAGAAGTGTAGCTAGAACATTTTAAAAGAGAAAGTAAACAGATATTAACAGTAAATGAACAAGTAGATTAATTATCCATTTTGTACCGCTTGTCCTTAATAATTTTGACAAAATAATAGAATGATAGATGACACAATATGTTACTGCATATGTCAGCAGTCAAATTAGGAGTCTTTGTTTGCTTATTTACTACTAAAAGACAAGTTGTCTAGTATGTTCACTATTTTATTTAAGGACTTAACTGCAATAAGAAACATGTTTAATGTACTGTAAGATTTTTTGTTAAGATAAAGACAATAATGCAGATTTTTGTGGTCCTCTTTATTTAGAAAAGTATCAAAATACATTTTGGTAAGGGTACAAAAATGTTGGTATCAGGACAACACCAGTGTGTGTGTGTATATATATATATATATATATATATATATATATATATATATATATATATATATATATATATATATATATATATATATATATATATATATATATATATATATATATACACACACATATATATATATATATATATATATATATATATATATATATATATATATATATATATATATATACACACACATATATATATATATATATATATATATATATATATATATATATATATATATATATATATATATATATATATATATATTTATATATATATATATATATATATATATATATATATATATATATATATATATATATATGGTGATTCGATATGAATCTCGATACATGGGTTACGATACGATTCACTCACAATACTTTTTAAAACATTATGATTCGATACGATTCGATGCACCTGGAAGCTTTGCATGGTGAAAAGAAAATTAAATGTATCCTGTCAGAACAATGTCATGTGTTTTTTTTTTTTAAATAGACACATACAAAACCATTATGAGCAAAGTATCAACTTCAAGGCATTGAAAACCATAAACCTAAAGAAAAGGAGATGCAAACAAAACACTTTTAGAAAAGCTAGCAGGTATTTACTGTTGTTTGCTCAGGTAGCAACAATGAAATGCAGAGAAAGCAAGCTGCATCAAGTAGAGGTGTTTTGACACCACAGTAACACAAGTGTAAGATGTAATTAAGTGCCAACACGTGAACTAAACAGCAGCTTCAGTGTAGAAGCTCAAATTCGTTATTTATTAACTATTTCGAACGCATTAAAAATATACACCCGTCGTCATGTCGTTCATGATTGTGAACGATAGGCAACACTCCATAAAAGTGCAGTTTCCCTTTAAGTGGCGCTCACTTGAAATTGTATAACTCATATTAGCATGTTTGACTTTTAGGGACTTTTGGGAATTAATTGTTGTGTAACAAATTGTGTGGTGTTGCTTCTTATTTGTAATTATTCCAAGCCGGTTTGTTAAGTTTATGCAGTGCAGCTGAACCCAATATGACAGCGTGTCATAATTACGACCATCAGCTGGATACAAAAAACACCGGAAGCAGTATCATTAGTCTACAATCGAACAGTGTCTAAGTTGATGTTATTACCTCGCAGAGTTGTGTCTAAGTTGATGTTATTACCTCGCAGAGTTGTGTCTGGAAGTCTTACCAATCTGTGTCCTTGTCTTGGCCGTTGCTAGTTCTGCTAGCATTAGCATCCTAGCTCCCTCATCGCCGCCTTGAGTGTTTTGATGACGTCACAACAGGTGGCCGCTCAGATTAGTCTCGTACAACCACTACTGTATCGCTGCTTTCCAGACGTTACAAATGGCCATACTCTTAAAGGCCTACTGAAATGAATTTTTTTTATTCAAACGGGGATAGCAGATCTATTCTATGTGTCATACTTGATCATTTCGCGATATTGCCATATTTTTGCTGAAAGGATTTAGTATAGAACAACGACGATAAAGATTGCAACTTTTGGTATCTGATAAAAAAAGGCTTGCACCTACCGGAAGTAGCGTGACGTAGTCAGTTGAACATATACGCAAAGTTCCCTATTGTTTACAATGATGGCCGCATGAAGTGAGAGAGATTCGGACCGAGAAAGCGACAATTTCCCCATTAATTTGAGCGAGGATGAAAGATTTGTGGATGAGTAAAGTGCAAGTGAAGGACTAGTGGGGAGTTGAAGCTATTCAGATAGGGAAGATGCTGTGAGAGCCGAGGGTGACCTGATATTCAGCTGGGAATGACTACAACAGTAAATAAACACAAGACATATATATACTCTATTAGCCACAACACAACCAGGCTTATATTTAATATGCCACAAATTAATCCTGCATAAAAACACCTGTGTGTTTGTTATGCTAACTCCTAGCTCCTCTGCTAGCTCCTAGCTCCATAGAACACGCCAATACAATTCAAACACCTGATCAACACACACAATCACTCAGCCCAAAAGACCGTTCACCTAACCCAAGGTTCATAAAGCTTATATATTTTTAAAAAGTTACGTACATACGCAAAAAAAAGTTGCGCACATACGGTCAAGCGATCAAATGTTTAGAAGCCAAAGCTGCATACTCACAGTAGCACGTCTGCGTCTTTGTCATCCAAATTAAAGTAATCCTGGTAAGAGTCTGTGTTGTCCCAGTTCTCTACAGGCGTCTGTGTATCGAAGTCAAAAGTCCTCCTGGTTAGAGTCTCTGTTATCCGAGTTCTTCCATCTTGACTGCATCTTTCGGGAATGTAAACAAAGAAGCGCCGGCTGTGTACTGTTGTTGCTGACTACGTTCGAAAAATACGTCCATTTCGCACCGACAACTTTCTTCTTTGCTTGCTCAGCTTCCTTCTCCATAATGCAATGAACATGATTGCAACAGATTCACGAACACAGATGTCCAGAATACTGTGGAATTATGAAATGAAAACAGAGCTTTTTCGTATTGGCTTCAATGTGGAAGGCATACCCGTGTTTCCCGGGCTACGTCACGCGCATACGTCATCCTCAGAGGCGTTTCGAACCGGAAGTTTAGCGGCAAATTTAAAATGTCACTTTATAAACTAACCCGGCCGTATTGGCATGTGTTATAATGTTAAGATTTCATCATTGATATATAAACTATCAGACTGCGTGGTCGGTAGTAGTGGCTTTCAGTAGGCCTTTAACTAACATGCCATTCTTTAAAAAAAAAAAAAATCGAAACGTTAACCACACTATAAATTTAATATTTGGGGGCGCATTGTTTGTGAACTTTTTCTTTTTTTTAAATAAACCTTTATTTATACATTTCAACATTTACAAACAGTTGAAAATAATATTCGAAGTACAAAAAAAGTACAAAACAGTACAAAACAGCGCCAGGGGGTTGTAAATTCAAAGTAACTAAAATAGAAAGCAATATATATATATATATATATATATATATATATATAT
>NC_084739.1:80392580-80415080 GCF_033978785.1 Entelurus aequoreus
GCACTTAGCCAGTGATGCGTTTACAGACACACAAAAAGTCGGACAACTCCAACACCACACATAAAGTGTCATTCCAGGTCGTTACACTATGATTTACCAATCAAATGTGCGCTTATTCTAGTGTCATTTATTAGGAATCTTAATTTATAAATATTAATCATGAAATGCTGTTAGTATATTAAATAGATACTAATAGAAATATATTTTTTACAAACAGGAAGTTG
Organism: Entelurus aequoreus; assembly: GCF_033978785.1. NCBI lineage: Eukaryota > Metazoa > Chordata > Actinopteri > Syngnathiformes > Syngnathidae > Entelurus > Entelurus aequoreus. Next base: position 80,392,805 of record NC_084739.1, read on the forward strand.
CAGGAATGTACACATGATCCCCTGCTTACATCTCATTGTGCAACATGTGAATGTTTTAATGGGAACTAAATGCAATGTCTGAAAGGGGTACAAATTATTTCCAACGCCGGACCTCCACCCAGACAAACAATACAAGTACACAGTTCATGAAAAACAATATTTTTTGTTATTGTCATTGTAAGTGGGCCTAAACACTTATTTTAGAAATGGAAATGACTGCTGTCATTTGATTATAATAATAAGAGAATGTTGTCTGTCTATCTGTGTTGGCCCTGCGATGAGGTGGGGACTTGTCCAGGGTGTACCCCGCCTTCCGCCCGAATGCAGCTGAGATAGGCTCCAGCGACCCTGAAAGGGACAAGCGGTAGAAAATGGATGGATGGATGGAGATGTAACTTGTTATTTAGTCAGGTTTGGGACAGGTGTGCTGCTGGTGTAGCCACAGTGTGCACGTCTGATGTTGCTCACATGGCCTCCACTCAATGCTCAGGGAGTTTTTGCGTTTGCTCACACACATGAACAATTAGAGGGAACATTGCCGCAGGGATCAATACAGTCAGTCTGTGAGTTTATCAAAGTGCAGTTATCAGTCAAATTTTTTTCAATCATTTTAATTCGAAATGGTAATACTAACAGTCGGGAGTTCTACCGCAGTTCTCATTAATTTAGTTTGTTACATCCCGAGAACCCGCACACCACAGCTCTCAAGTACGCTCCATTGCAGCAGCCGTGCGGAAACTATGTAAATACGCTGACACATGGTCGGCTCAGATGGCAGCACGACCAAGTGATCAGCAAGCTGGCAGAGATGCTGGAGAAAAGTCTGCAGGAGGCAAACAACCAGAGTCCAGCAGAAAGCCAATGCAGGATCCACTTCCTCAGGCAGAGGGAACCTGCGACACATTTCAGCAAGAGACCACCAGCCAAGCTATTAACACCAGGGGCGGCGTGGAAGATGGAAGTGGACCTGGGTAGGCAGCTCCAGTTCCCACAGGAGATATGCAGCACCACCTTAAGACCAGATGTGGTCCTGTGGTCTGCAGCTCTGAAGTCAGTAGTACTGATTGAGCTGACAGTGCCATGGGAGGAGGGACTGGAAGCTGCCTACGAGAGAAAGAAGGCAAAGTATGCAGACCTGGTCGCGGAGTGCAGAGAAAGCGGATGGAGGGTGAGACTGTATCCGGTGGAGGTGGGAGCCAGAGGCTTTGTGGGCGGAACAACACCACGCCTGCTCAAGGACCTGGGACTACGTGGAGCCACCCTGAGCAGATCCACAGAGGAGCTTTCAGAAGTAGCAGAGAAATCTAGCCACTGGCTCTGGCTCAAACAACGCGACAAGGCTTGGGGAGCAACATCCAAGTAGGTTTTGCTGCAGGGGGTGTCAGGGAGACGTCCCTGTTCACTGCCCCGCCACCGGGAGATGTTCTGGGCTAAGGGGCGAAACATCAATGAGAGGTGGTCCCCAGCTGAAGACCCTGCAGCAAAACCTTTTCTGGTAGACGGTCAGGTTTAGGTCTGCCTCAGGGAAGAGGACGTCTCTGCCGTTGCACAGTCCACCACAGGCACCGGTGGAGGTGCGACAGGCCTAAGGCCCAGCGGCAAGACCACCTTGCTGTAATTAAAATGTGTATTTAAAGTTCCGGGTACTCATTTCGATCTGGATTTGATTGAACGATTAATGAAAGCAGCAGAATATGAATCAAAGCTCCTTTTTTTTAACCATTAAATTAAACGATTTATTTGATTAATGTGGTGGATTGTCCAAGGCTTAAACAGCAACAAAAGTGAATTTAGTACAACAAGTTTATTTACTCATAGTCAAAAGCGCATAAGTTGGATTGTTTTGTCCCTGCAAACATACGGCCGTCCTCCGGAGGACACAAAAAAAAGCAATCTCTCTCGAGTCCTGGTCTCCTGGGCATTTTTATCTGTTTCTTCATGCGTCAGTCTGTTTTTCCTTGTGCGTCATGATTTTGTGGTCTTCGACATTTTTGTTTTGCAACATCCTTGAATCCCTTAATCATACTTAGACAATCAAAACATTCTGTAGACAGGTTGGCACGACTTAATATTCACTTTTGTCCCACACCCGGTCCATTCAATGGCACAGAATAGAAGAGAGATTAAATGAGCGTACATTCTTGACAGACATGAATTATAGTTCAAAGGTCAGAAATTCTACTACATTAACTCTCCTGCATCCTGCGTTTTCATACCCATCACAAATGTCTTTGTCTCCCATCCGTTCTCTCCCCAAACGAATGTTCCAACGAGTGTTGGTTGAACCACTGCTGCCACCTAGCTGGAGGTTTGTGTATTGTTCAAGCATGAATAAAGGCACTAATACTGCAATGCTTACCGCTCTTGTGAGGGCCCTTATCCAGTACAGTGGAACCTCGATTTACGAACCCCTCTATGGTAAATAAATGGTAAATGGGTTATACTTGTATAGCGCTTTTCTACCTTCAAGCCACTCAAAGAGCTTTGACAGTATTTCCACATTCACCCATTCACACACACAGTCACACACTGATGGCGGGTGCTGCCATGCAAGGCGCTAAACATGAGCTTTTTCGATTTAAGAACCTTTAGATCGCGCTGAATATGTAAGTTTTGGACTCCCTGAGTTCCTGTTTTGTGCACCTCTGGGTTTGTTTTGGTTTCTATGGGTACTAATTGGGTTCACCTGCCTCTGGTTAGTGGTCGGCACGCTCACCTGCTTTGGAGCACTAATCAGAGGGCTATTTATTCACCTTTCTCGCCACGCTCAGTCTGGTTTCGTTCTTTGCTTCATGCAACTAGTTACATTAGTATTTCTTGACTCCTAGTTTATGCTTCCTGAGCTAAGTGGTCACCTTAGCTTCCCGTGCGATCGGCACATTTTTACTTTTGCTTGTTTCCTGTTTGGCTACGATTTATGATAAATAAATCATCTCCTTCCACACGCTTTCGTCCGTAGTCGTCCGTCTGCATCTCGGGAGAACGACCGCATAGTAAGATGCGACCCGCGCGTAACAGTACCCCCTTCCCAAGCCCTTCCTTCTACCCCTCTGTCAGCTTGCTTCTCTCAACAATGTATTGTAGGTGGATTTGATTTTTTAAAGTGTTTTTTTATTGTACCAATATGGAAATGCTATATTCACAATCCGTATGGTAATGGGGAGATCAATAGAAGTGCAAACAAATGTATACCTGTGTTTTATAGACTATTCCAAAGCATTTAATAAAGCGAAACATAAAAATATTTTTCAAATCTTGAATGAGCTGGATATTGATGGGAAAGACCTGAAGATTATCAGAAATCTGTACTGGGAACAAGAAGCAGCAGTCCAAATAGATGGTGAATGCAGTCAATTCAAAGCAATCCAAAGGTTGTGTACTATCTCCTGATCTGTTTAAAGGCCTACTGAAATGAATTTTTTTAAATTTAAACGGGGATAGCAGATCCATTCTATGTGTCATACTTGATCATTTCGCGATATTGCCATATTTTTGCTGAAAGGATTTAGTAGAGAACATTGACGATAAAGTTCGCAACTTTTGGTCGCTGATAAAAAAAAGCCTTGCCTGTACCGGAAGTAGCGTGACGTCACAGGTTGAAAGGCTCCTCACATTTCCTCATTGTTTACACCAGCAGCGAGAGCGATTCGGACCGAGAAAGCGACGATTACCCCATTAATTTGAGCCAGGATGAAAGATTCGTGGATGAGGAACGTGAAAGTGAAGGACTAGAGTGCAGTGCAGGATGCATCTTTTTTCGCTCTGACCGTAACTTAGGTACAAGCTGGCTCATTGGATTCCACACTCTCTCCTTTTTCTATCGTGGATCACGGATTTGTATTTTAAACCACCTGGGATACTATATCCTCTTGAAAATGAGAGTCGAGCACGCAAAATGGACATTCACAGTGACTTTTATCTCCACGACAATACATCGGCGAAGCACTTTAGCTACGGAGCTAACGTGATAGCATCGGGCTTAACTACAGATAGAAACAAAAGAAATAAACCCCTGACTGGAAGGATAGACAGAAAATCAACAATAATATTAAACCATGGACATGTAACTACACGGTTAATGCTTTCCAGCCTGGCGAAGCTTAACAATGCTGTTGCTAACGACGCCATTGAAGCTAACTTAGCAACGGGACCTCACAGAGCTATGCTAAAAACATTAGCTATCCACCTACGCCAGCCAGCCCTCATCTGCTCATCAACACCCGTGCTCACCTGCGTTCCAGCGATCGACGGACAGCGAAGGACTTCACCCATTCATCATTGCGGTCGGCGGCTAGAATCGGATAGCGCGTCTGCTATCCAAGTCAAAGTCCTCCTGGTTGTGTTGCTGCAGCCAGCCGCTAATACACCGATCCCACCTACAGCTTTCTTCTTTGCAGTCTTCATTGTTCATTAAACAAATTGCAAAAGATTCACCAACACAGATGTCCAGAATACTGTGGAATTTTGCGATGAAAACCGAGTTTTTTGTATTGGATACAATGTGTCCGAATACTTCCGTTTCAACGATTGACGTCACGCGCATACGTCATCATATATAGACGTTTTCAACCGGAAGTTTCGCGGGAAATTTAAAATGTCACTTTATAAGTTAACCCGGCCGTATTGGCATGTGTTGCAATGTTAAGATTTCATCATTGATATATAAACTATCAGACTGCGTGGTTGGTAGTAGTGGCTTTCAGTAGGCCTTTAACATCTACAGTGAAATGATCTTACGCAACATCAATCATCAAGATGGTATAAAAATTGGAAGAATTAATGTTAACAACCTCAGATATGCAGATGACACTGTGCCCGTGGCAGACTGAATAAAAACCACAGAACATCATGAACACAGTAATCGCCCACAGTGAAGCAAACGGACTGGCTCTAAACCTCAACAAAACGGAAAGCATGACAGTTTCCAAGAAACCACATCCACCTGCATGTACCATCACACGCAACAACAAGAAAATAAAACAAGTGGATCATTTCAAATACCTCGGTATTTGATGGTAGGTGTGAAAACGAGATAAACAAACGGATTGCCATGTCAAAAGACAGCTTCAACAAAATGAGTCTCATGTTTAAAAATAGAAACATCTCAATTGACACCAATCTCAGAGTCCTCAAAACGTATATATGGTCTGTCCTACTTTATGGCTGTGAATGCTGGACATTAAACCATCAACAACTGAGAAAATTAGAGGCAACTGAAATGTGGTTCTTCAGAAAATGACTCCGCGTATCATGGACTGAAAAGAAAAGTAATGAAGAGGTATTGGCAAAGGGAAAACAAGAAGATCTCTAATTGCAACGATTCGAAATAGGCAGCTGAAATTCCTCGGACATATCATTAGAAAAGACAGCTTAGAAAAACTGATGTCAACAGGAAAACTAGTAGGAAAGAAAGCTCCAGGTCGACAACGAACAACATATCAACAGCCTAAACATTTTTATCGTATATAAATAATATAGAATTCATTCATAGAGCGGACGACAGAGAAGACTGGAGAGCCCTGATCATCGATGCCTGCAAACAGGCCTGCTACCTCATCATGATGATGGTTGTTTAAAGTTAAGGATTTGTGTGATTTCTGACCATTTGTGAGGGCACCAAAGGGAATTCTGTCTGTGTGTATGTGTTGGCAGAGCAGCGCACACATGGCAGTTCAGCTTGTCGTTGTTGTTGTTTTGGCTTTGTAATGAAGAGACAGTTGATCCATCACCTCCTTGTTATGTTGGTTTGATATACAATTTAGCACTTTATGTTGTGTTCAAATGTACAGTTGTGAAAGGATTTCATATGGCCCCATTCCTGGGTGGACCTCACGTGACTGTAAGGTTAGGGGTTTATCGTTTTGCAATGCAGTCCGCTGAAAATGATGGAAAGTCCCACTCTACATTGCAACTGACGCTGTGGACAAAGTTAGAATTGCCACAAAACACAATTTAAGATCCATCCATCCATCCATCTTCCTCCGCTTATCCGAGGTCGGGTCGCGGGGGCAGCAGCCTAAGCAGGGAAGCCCAGACTTCCCGGGGGATCCCAAGGCGTTCCCAGGCCAGCCAGGAGACATAGTCTTCCCAATGTGTCCTGGGTCTTCCCTGTGGCCTCTTACCGGTCGGACTTGCCCACCTCCCTAGGGAGGCGTTCGGGTGGCATCCTGACCAGACCACCTCATCTGGCTCCTCTCGATGTGGAGGAGCAGCGGCTTTACTTTGAGCTCCCCCCGGATGGCAGAGCTTCTCACCATATTTTTAAAGGCCTACTGAAAGCCACTACTATCGACCACGCAGTCTGATAGTTTATATATCAATGATGACATCTTAACATTGCAACACATGCCAATACGGCCGGGTTAACTTATAAAGTGCCATTTTAAAATTCCCGGGAAATATCCGGCTGAAACATCGCGGTATGATGACGTATGCGCGTGACGAAGTCCGAGTAACGGAAGTTATGGTACCCCGTAGAATCCTATACAAAAAGCTCTGTTTTCATTTCATAATTCCACAGTATTCTGGACATCTTTTGCAATTTTTTTAATGAACAATGAAGGCTGCAAAGAAGACAGTTGTAGGTGGGATCGGTGTATTAGCAGCGGACTACAGCAACACAACCAGGAGGACTTTGTTGGAGCGCTAGCCGCGCTAGCCGCCGACTTCACCTTGACTTCCTACGTCTCCGGGCCGCCAAACGCATCGGGTGAAGTCCTTCGTCCTTCTGCCGATCGCTGGAACGCAGGTGAGCACGGGTGTTGATGAGCAAATGAGGGCTGGCTGGCGTAGGTGGAGAGCTAATGTTTTTAGCATAGCTCTGTGCAGTCCGGTTGCTATGTTAGCTTCAATGGCGTCGTTAGCACAGCATTGTTAACCTTCGCCAGCCTGGAAAGCATTAACCGTGTATTTACATGTCCATGGTTTAATAGTATTGTTGATTTTCTATCTATACTTCCAGTCAGGGGTTTATTTCTTTTGTTTCTATATGCAGTTAAAGCAAGATGCTATCATGTTAGCTCGTAGCTAAAGCATTTCGCCGATGTATTGTTGTGGAGATAAAAGGCACTGAATGTCCATTTGGCGTTCTCGACTCTCATTTTCAAGAGGATATAGTATCCCAGGTGGTTTAAAATACAAATCTGTGATCTACAATAGAAAAAGGAGAGAGTGTGGAATCCAATGAGCCAGCTTGTACCTAAGTTACGGTCAGAGCGAAAAAAGATACGTCCATCGCTGCCTCTCAAGTCCTTCACTGTAACGTTCCTCATCTACAAATCTTTCATCCTCGCTCAAATTAATGGGGTAATCGTCGCTTTGTCGCTCCGAATCTCTCTCGCTCCATTGTAAACAACGGGGAATTGTGAGGAATACTAGCTCCTGTGACGTCACGCTACTTCCGCTACAGGCAAGGCTTTTTTTTATCAGCGAGCAAAAGTTGAGAACTTTATCGTCGATTTTCTCTACTAAATCCTTTCAGCAAAAATATGGCAATATCGCGAAATGATCAAGTATGACACATAGAATGGATCTGCTATTCCCGTTTAAATTTTAAAAAATCATTTCAGTAGGCCTTTAAGGGAGAGCCCCGCCACCTGGCGGAGGAAACTCATTTGGGCCGCTTGTACCCGTGACCTTGTCTTTTTGGTCATAACCCAAAGCTCATGACCATAGGTGAGGATGGGAACGTAGATCGACTGGTAAATTGAGAGCTTTGCCTTCCGGCTCAGCTCCTTCTTCACCACAACGGATCGATACAGCGTCTGCATTGCTGAAGACGCCACACCGATCCGCCTGTCGATCTCACGATCCACTCTTCCCTCACTCGTGAACAAGACTCCGAGGTACTTGAACTCCTCCCCTTGGGGCAGGGTCTCCTCCTCAACCCGGAGATGGCACTCCACCCTTTTCCGGGCGAGAACCATGGACTCGGACTTGGAGGTGCTGATTCTCATCCCAGTCGCTTCACACTCGGCTGCGAACCGATCCAGTGAGAGCTGAAGATCCTGGCCAGATAAAGACATCAGGACCACGTCATCTGCAAAAAGCAAAGATCTAATTTAAGATATAAAAAAAAATATCTAAAGGGTATTGTCACGTTTCATGTGTCCGGTAAACCATGATGAATGGGGCCAAGAATCATCTTACTACTGCACAAACCTTAATTAAAATAGGGACATTATTCATATTTACATTGTTTCTTTTGGACAAATTAGCCTAACTGTACACACTTTTCTATTTACAAAACCCCGTTCAAGAACCAATCGCATCGAGGGTCCGTTGTCCTTGAGAAGTATTGCACTAGGCCAACATTATGCGACCGTTTTAAATGATCCATGTCCCTTTTCGCCCTTGATTCTGACCTGCTCTGCTGTATGGACTGAACTGACAAATGAGTGGAGGCGGGTCTCAAATGCTCACTGACAGACCGAGCGCTCCCGCGTCAATGAATGCAGCCTCAGTGCAAATCATTAATGCTGCAGATCGCTTACTCCACAATAATAAGACGGCCGCCCCGATGAATAATTCAAGGCGCAGTGTGGTCGTTAAGTGTTAAATCTGGTGTAAAATACTGGTATGCAGGGCCGTCGTATAGGGGGGAAAGGTGATGACAATTCTAAGGGCCCACAGTTGGCTAGAGCCCACACACAGTCGCCTCCATGACAAATTATTATTATGCATTGCAAGGAATCCAAGCCACAAGTCCTATTCAATAACCCCCTTGGCAACTTCCTAAAAAATGGTGTGGTCCACACTAGGGTTGTACGGTATACCGGTACTAGTATAGTATTGCGGTACTAATGAATCAAAAACGGTACTATACTCTGTTTAAAAAGTACCGGTTCGCCATATTTTTTTTTACAGGCATGACGGCGTGTCGTCGTCACGTCATGACATTGCTGGTTTTACGAGCAGAGGAGCATGTTCAGCAGCGCACAATCACGGAGTACTTACAAGCAGACACAGTGTGTAGACAGAAAAGGGAGAACGAACGCATTTTGGCTTAAAAACTAACGATAAAGGTGAAGTTATAACACTGAAACGCCCTCAGGAAGATGTGCTTAAAGATATGGCTAGCTAGCTAGCAGCTATTTTCCATCCGCAGTCGGCAGTGTTTTAGCTACTTCTAAATCACTAATCCTCGCCTCCATGGTGACAGATAAAGTACGTTTCTTACGAGTATCATCCCTGCAGGACGAGGAATAGCTAAACTTGCTTCACTGCACACCGTAGCTCACCGGCGTCACAATTTAAATAAACGCCATGAGTGGATCTACACCTGACATCCACTGTAATGATACTAAGTACAAGAGCGTATCTAGTCGATACTAATATGATTACATCAATATTTTTTATCGTCACAAAAATATTTTTCTTTTAAATTTATATTGTATTCATAAACGCAGGAAAAACGTCCCTGGACAAATGAGAACTTAAATGATGACCAATGTATGATCCTGTAACGACTTAGTATCGGATTGATACCTACATTTGTGGTATCATCCAAATGTTTCCAGTCTGCAGCAGTCTGCAAACAGTGTTGTGTTTGTGTACTTTCTCTGTATACCTCGGTATGAATAATGTTGTGAGTTTGACGATATCTTTTTGTTGTCGAAAGTATCCCTAACAAAAAAATGTCTGGCAATATAAAGTCTAGCACTAGACCAGCTATTTCCTAAAATCAGTGGCGGGCTGTGCATTTCCCACCTAGGCCTTCAGCGATGTCCAACTTCAAAGATTACCTCTCAAAATACCATAATTGATGTCACCACATGACCATTGCTGGAGAAATACTATACAGAAACACATTTACGCCATACTGGACATTGAATCACATCAACAGTGTACAAAACGGGATATTTTCTGGCGCATTTAAAAATCAATTAAAACACATCAGCAATTAAAACATATCCTATAATGTCAAAATAAAAATTGCAAAAAACATATTAAAAGTGAAAAAATAAAATATTTTAACTCACAATTAGAAGGACCTATTTGACGCCGTATAAGTCAGTGGTACCCCTCGTCGTCGAGGCGAACATTTCATCGCCAGAACACCTGAGCTAGCTTCCGGAGTTGGCCGACATCGTCTTACAAGATGTAGTTTCTCTTTAAATATCCTTCTTGAAAATGGCTGTGGAGGGGGGCGTGGCCTGCGCGCCTGCCGCGGAACGGGTTGTGCCAGGACCGGCCTCAAAGACAGCGATGGGTGAGTAGATGGCCCAGGTGGGCCTTGTTATCTAATCACCTGTCGCCTTTATTAGCAGCAGCCGGAATGAGACACGGCAGTTGGAGCTGGAGTGGGAGCCAGTGATGTGTTTATAGCCACAAAAAAAGTCGGACAACTCCAACAATATGACTTCCCAATCAGATGCGTGCTTATTCTTCTGTCGTTTATTAAGAATGTTAATTTCAATCAATCAAAGTTTATTTATATAGCCCGAAATCACAAGTGTCTCAAAGGGCTGCACAAGCCACAACGACATCCTCGGCTCAGTTCCCACATCAGGGCAAGAAAAAACTCAACCCAATGGGATACAATGAGAAACCTTGGAGGGGACCGCAGATGTGGGGACACATTTGACATAATAATACTCTGACTTGTTGAGTCGTTAACCGTTAAAAAAGGAAACAAACTGGGTGTATTACCCCAAGTACCGTCAAGAACACTGAAAAACAACAAAATTGAAGGTGGCAACAAATGGGGTAAAGAGGCCCACGCCCATATTCTTTCAGGGGGCCCAGAATTCCTAGCAACGGCCCTGCTCTTACCTCGTTCCTCCGGCCGAGGCTTAGCTGGCGTGCTTAGTCACAGGACAAATCTGATGATAAGCGTGTGCCTCTGCGGTTTAATCCTACACATACAATTTAGGAGCACAACAAACGGCGGTTATGTAACGGCGCACCGTGTCTTTTGTTTGGCATGTGGCAAAAAAAACAAAACGGGATTTGAATCTTGCCTTCATTGGGAACCATCTTTGTTTTATCGCCTCTTTACTTCCATGTGGGTGGCCTTGCAATTCACACGCCGCATCTGCATAAAGACATGTGTATTTATATCGTATGTATATATTGATCACTTTCAGGGGGGGGGAATAAAGCATAAATGTGGCATTATGGCGGCTAAAAATAAAGCCTCCAGTGTTTGATTGAGAAGTGAAACTTTTGCAAGGCGAGTCCTCAGAAACGTGGAGAGCAGCAGCCCCTGTATTTATCGCCGTCCTTTGATTTCCTCCTCTGCTACTTGAAGGAAGACGTGTTTCCCTGGAAACTAACAAGGGAGCGTTTTTGCTTGGCAGGAGCAGGATGTCAGATAAATGCCCCAAAAAAAGTGGACTATTTCCTGGCGAGGCGAAGCAGCCTGCGGGGCAGCCGCCGCAGTCGCCGACCTTTCGCTGAGGTGCCAGGAGTGTTGATGTTAGCCGGAGAGCGAGGGACGGGCCGGACGCCACCTCATTTGTCGCTGTCCTGCTGAGCTGGCGTGTCACGTGCCTCCAATTACAGGGCCGCGACGTTTCCACCACCTGTGAAAACGCAAGAGTCCTGTAGTGATGTGTCCATATTTGTTGTGCATATGTCAGCAACCTCATGGCATGATGCCTTTAAAAGGTATGGAACTTCATTCAACAGATTTACTTTTAGGTCGATGAAGAAATGTCCAGAGAAAGCTAAGGTCTTTTCACATATTTATTGAGCCCTCAAAGAACGTACTGTTATGTACGAGGGGAGTAAACTGCACAGACAACAAGGGGGCGTAGTTTAGCTCTATGATTTATTATATATACTGTATATATACTATATATATATATATAATAACGAAACAATAATATTAAATAAACAAGGGAAATGGAGTGTGACGAATCCAAATTGTGTGTGTGAGAGACTATGTCTGGAGATGAGCTGTTGCGTGTTACCGGGAGTGTTGAGCGAGAGGCGGAAGTCCTGGAGGGGAAAGCCAGACTCGAATGCCCGTGACACAGGCAGGTTGTCGGGGTATAGCGAGGCGGCAAAAGGTCCGTGTCAAAGCGGGAGGTCGAGGATCGAGGGAGGCAGTCCAGAATCCAGAGGGGAACAACAAGCAAGACGAGACGCACAGCTCGTCACGTGGAACGAAGGCAGACTGCAGGAAGGGACGACAAGGAAGACACGAGAATAATCAAACACGGGGAAGAAAACAGAGAGCAAAGAGCAAGATTGCATAGAGCACGACGATCGCTTACGGTACTCCAACAGATGATTACCTTTTGGCCTCGGATAGCGGGTTGAGTTCATATAGTATATACAATATATAACAAATCCCAAATGCCATGTACAATATTACAGTATATGTAACAACTGCAGCAAAAAAAATAAAAAAATAAAGGGCAGCATAAAATAGAGAGTAGACCTAGCAGAAAATATACATTATAAACAAAGAGAGGAAGCTAACATAGAAGCAGTCAGGTAATAGACAGATATCATCTGTTGCTGTAAGGCGAGTGATTATAAAGCTGGATGGAGTGTGGTATGAAGGAGTTCTTGAATGGAACACTGTGGGAACAAAGCTGAAGGAGCCTGTTGGAGTATGAACTCCGCTGTCCCTCAATTGCCCGGTGGAGTGGGCGGGCAGGATTGTCCATGATGGCGAGCAGTTTGTCCAGTGTCCTCCTGTCCCTCACTGACACAAACGCCTCGTTTGGCCGGCTTTCCGAATCAGTTTGTCAATCCGGTTTAAGTGCCTTTTGCTGGTGCTGCTCCCCCAACAAACCACTGCAAAGTACAGGGCACTGGCCACAACAGACTGAAAAAAGATGTCCAACAGCTTGTTGCACACATTAAAGGACCTAAGCTTCCTCAGGAAAAAAGAGTCTGCTCATGCCCTTCTTGTATACAGCTTTGCAGTTGTCCTTCCGGTCCAGTCTGCTGTTCAAGTGGAGTCCCAGGTACTTGTACTGCCCCACTACTGCCACCTCCCGGCCCTGGATGTTGATGGGCTCCACAGGGGTAATTTTCTTCTTGAAGTCGACACATTGATACAAGGCATTGATACAACATTGATTATACGTATTGTACATGACAGGGGTGTCCGAACTACAGCCCGCGAGGCGTCATGAGTTCAACAAAGCATCGCACAGCGAATACCAGGCGTTCTGTGAATGCTGCCATCTTGTGGACAATAGGGCTGCAAATAAAGATTATTATATTATATAACAATCTCCTGCACGCGTCACTCCGGCGGCAGCAAGCAGCTGCTTTTCATCAGCACTCAACACACCTGACGCTAATGAGAGGTCCTACCTTCATATGTCTGCTCAACCCGCTATCCGGGCCAAAAGGTAATCATCTGTCGGATTACCGTAAGCGATCGGCGTGCTCTATGCAATCTTGCTCTTTGCCCTCTGTGTTTTCTTATTCTCGTGTCTTCCTTGTCGTCCTTCCAGCAGTCTGCCTTCGTTCCATGTGACGAGCTGTGCGTCTCGTCTTCCTTGTTGTTCCCCTCTGGATTCCGGACTGCCTCCCTCGATCCTCGACCTCCCGCTTGGACACGGACCTTTTGCCGCTTCGCTATACCCCCGACAACCTGCCTGTGTCACGGGCATTCCAGTCTGCCTTTCCCCTCCAGGACTTACGCCTCTCGCTCAACACTCCCGGTAACACGCAACAGCTCATCTCCACACATAGTCTCTCACACACACGAGTTGGATTCGTCACACTCCATTTCCCTTGTTTATTTAATATTATTGTTTCGTTATTATATATAAATAGTATATATAAATAATGATAAATGGGTTATACTTGTATAGCGCTTTTCTACCTTCAAGGTACTCAAAGCGGTTTGACAGTATTTCCACATTCACCCATTCACACACACATTCACACACTGATGGTGGGAGCTGCCATGCAAGGCGCTAACCAGCACCCATCAGGAGCAAGGGTGAAGTGTCTTGCCCAAGGACACAACGGGTGTGACTAGGATGGTAGAAGGTGGGGATTGAACCCCAGTAACCAGCAACCCTCCGATTGCTGGCACGACCACTCTACCAACTTCGCCACGCCGCCCCGTTTATATAATATATTATATATATTTATATTTATATATAATAAATCATAGAGCTAAACTACGCCCCCTTGTTGTCTGTGCCGTCTACTCCCCTCGTACATAACGGTACGTTCTTTGAGGCCTCAAATGAATACGTGAAAAGTCCTTTGCTTTCCCTGGACATTTCTTCATCGTATGGTAAAAATCATCGATTAGTCAACGATTATCTAAACGATTAGTCGACTAATCGGATAATAAAGCTGTCAGGTTCAAACACTGATGACATCTATTAAACAGACAAGAAGCAAGGAATTAAACAGAGACAGAATTAAATTTGGCTCAATGAGGAGAAACGCGTAGACCTGTACCCTTGACCACGCTCTGACGAAAGATTGTACGCCTCCTCTTTTATTTGGACTTTCCCTAAATTCCATGGCAACAGCTGTTTCTAAAGGGACGGGGGGTCGTAAACAGCCGCTGCCTTTGGTCACAAAACAGTTCAAAGAAAAGGTGCTTGGAGGGGGGTCAGGTCCTGCTTCTTCTCCGCTTTGTAGATCTCGGGTCAAGACAAAATCTTCCTGTGGATTACAATACATCAAAGAAACCGACACCTTCATGTCGCTCCCCATCCTACACAGTGGAGATTTACAAGCCTTTTGATTGGTAAGATCGAAGACAGCTTTTGTCTGCTCACCAGGAACTCATTGAAACACAAAGTTTTGTGATAACTTAGATACAATTATCCTGACAAAAGCGTATACATATTTAATGGCTATCATTTTTCCATTTACTTCTAAATGTCAGCTTAAGTTATTTTAGTCATGTGCCTACAAACAACAAAGATGACTGCTTCATTCATAAATATTTTTTATCGGGTGTTACAAAAATTCAAATGACGAATAAAATGTTGTCCATTTAAAAGAAAGGAAAGGCAAATTGCTAAAAATAAAAACACTTTACCTTGTTTATGTATTAAAAACAGCTAAAATAGCAGCAAACATACAGGGAGCGGACCGCCACAATCAGACATACAAACCGATACCCCATACTCTCTAAGCATATATATATATATATATATATATATATATATATATATATATATATATATATATATATATATATATATATATATATATATATATATACACATACACTGTAAACCTGAATGCTCAAAATAATTAATTAGAGTAAGTAGTGTAAACTTAAAAAGTTGTTAAAAGTTGTACTTACTTAAAAATGTTGAGTGTGAGTAACATTTTCCTTCTTTTTAAGCTTATTAAACTTGTTATTTTTAGCTAATATTAACTTGTTTGCAGATTATGTAACTGCTACTTCAAATAATTAACTAACAGTTACCTCAAACTCAGTGGATTAAACATAATTGTGTCTTATTTTGAAAGAACAAATCATTAAATCGAATCAAGAATAAATGAAGAATGAATCAATCGCATTATTGATGTGTATTGTTATTATACTCTGTGTGTGGGTATGTATATAAAAATTATTACATGCACGCACACACACACACACACACACACACGCACACACACACACACACACACATGCACACACACACACAGAGGAAGTGCTTTTATTTTGTAGCATTTGCGTGCACTTCCTCTTCAGGCAGCAGACACGAGGGAGAAAATTTTTGAGTTGGCTTAATTGGTAATTTTTATGAAATTATAATTTAAAAGTACATCTTACATAAACTCCAAATATTTACGATCTGATATACTCAAATATTTGAGTTTATGAACTCAAAAAAATATATGGCAACTGGAGATGTCCGATAATATCGGCCTGCCGATATTATCGACCTGCCGATATTATCGGCCGATAAATGCGTTAAAATGTAATATCGTAAATTATCGGTATCGTTTTTTTAATTATCGGTATCGGGTTGTTTTTTGTTGTTTTTTTATTAAATCAACATAAAAAACACAAGATAAACTTACAATTAGTGCACCAACCCAAAAAAACTCCCTCCCCCATTTACACTCATTCACACAAAAGGGTTGTTTCTTTTTGTTTTTAATATTCTGGTTCCTACATTATATATCAATATAGATCAATACAGTCTGCAAGGGATACAGTCCGTAAGCACACATGATTGTGCGTGCTGCTGCTCCACTAATAGTACTAACCTTTAACAGTTAATTTTACTCATTTTCATCAATTTACAAGTTTCTATGTAACTGTTTTTATATTGTTTTACTTTCTTTTTTATTCATTAATTTATCTTATTTTATTTTATTAATTTTTTAAAAAAAGGACCTTATCTTCACCATACCTGGTTGTCCAAATTAGGCATAATAATGTGTTAATTCCACGACTGTATATATCGGTATCGGTTGATATCGGTATCGGTTGATATAGGTATCGGTAATTAAAGAGTTGGACAACATTGGAATATCGGATATCGGCAAACAGCCATTATCGGACATCCCTAATATGTATATATATATATATATATATATATATATATATATATATATATATATATATATATATATATATATATATATATATATATATATATATATATAGTGTGTGTGTGTGTGTGTGTATGTGTGTGTTTATTTATAGAACATTGCACCAAAATAGCATACAAAGGTGTATCTATGTATGAAATATTGCACCAAATATGAATACATAACTTTTACGAAGTAAGAAAAGAAATATTGAGATATTTAAACATGGTAACAACTCTGGTTTGTATGTGTGTATGTATGTGTATGCCTTCATATTTTTAAAAAAGCCCATTATTTGCGCACTATTGACCAGTGATGCACCAAAAATTTGACCGCGTCTTCTCCTGCACACGTATGACTTAGCTCGACCAAAGACGATGCAAAAGTCGCAAATCCATAGACTGCAGTCACATTTGAAAAGATCAGATTCCAGTCGGATTGGGACTACCTCCTGACGTGGCCTGAACCTGATCCGAAAAAATCAGATTTGAAACACTTTGAAGCGTTTAGATACCCGATCTATGTCACTCGAAGGATTGGGTGCGCAGCGTGAACGGGGCCTTCGTCTCTGTGTTGGCCGACGTGCACAATCATTACGTTAGTTAGGTCTGTGGTTGCCATCTTCAAAGCGCATCGGCTTCCATTTGGTTCGGCAGCCATCCAGAAAAAGCAGCACGTCAAAGCAGTTTGAGTCCCCAACAAATTGCAACAACTGGCCGTCTCTCCTTAATGTCTCCATTATAGCAAGAATGGGCGCATTAGGATCTCACTCGCCCATGTGCTCATTTGCATTTCTCCTTCATAAAACTGCTCATTCTTACATGCACATATATTTGCTGTTTTCCTCTTTGAGGCCCCCCCCCCCTCCCCCTCCCTCCATTTCACTTCTGCAGACAAATTGTGTTCCTCTCTCAGGGCGGCGATTCACGTCCAAAAGCTGCTTCCCGCATCCTCCCCTAACACGAAGAGACATCCATTGCTTTGTATCCGTCTAATTCCGTGCACATGTGACCCTTTCGCGCGCAGCCGGCAGCCCCTCGCTCTGCCGCAAAGCGTGACACGCAAAAGAGCCATCAGACAGTAAAAGAGTTCATTTGGGACCGTGAGTGACGGCAGGACTGCACCATTAAACGACATGGAGTCGACATTGAGGTTTTAATTAGTGCGATAACGTTTCGGCGAGAGGCAGGGTTTTGTTTTTTGTCTCTCCGCCGTCACCGCCATTTGAGTGACAGACACGTCGGCCAATCAGAATTGTTGAGCCCCGCGTTCATTTGTCTCTGGCTTCCGACACCGAGAAAGAGGTCTCACTCTGTGCATCTGAGCGTGTTTATTTAACAGTCCAATTAACTGAACGCAGTGAGCCCTCTTTTCACTGGTTATCACAATTTTGTTAGGTTTTTTTCCCTCAAAATCGTGCAGCCCTAACTGACGCTCCACCCACACACATGCACGCACCCTTTTTCATCTTCCTCCCCTGTCTCTCCTGACCTCCCCCGTCATCCCTCTCCTGGTCGCCTTGATGCCGTCTTTCATTCCACTGGTATTAAAAACAGCCCATGAATGTAAGCACGGCACTTTGATTCTTTCTGCACCTAAGCAACATCGCTGGAAACCCACAGTGTGTGCGTGCGTGTGTGTGTGTTCTGGCAATGCTTACTTAATGGGGACATCGCTCTGTTTACACCAGGGGTGTCCAAACTTTTTCCACTGAGGGCCGCACACGAAAAAATGTAAGCATGCGGGGGCCATTTTGATATTTTCCATTTTCAAACCATAACAAAGTATATGGATTTTTTTTTTAACCTTTAGGGCTCCTGGGGACCATAAAGGGTCTCAGTCATTAAAATGTTAAAAATAAGTCAAATTATTATTATTATGTTTTATTTAACGCTTACAGTACATCTCTATATCAACTTCAGGTTGATAAAAAGTTTTAAAAAAAAGACAACTTTGTTTTTTATAGTAAAACTGGAAATATGCAGTATTTAGTAATTAGAGCTCTAAAAGATCAATAATGCAGGACACCGTTGATTTTAATTATTTAATATTTTTGAGTAATCACAGTGAAAATATTAATAAAATCCCACTAAATATATTTGGGATCCAAAAGGTTCCCCACTCATAAAGTGATACATTTTTATTATGTTTTTTTTACTTTCAACACTTAAGTTACGAGATCAACTTCAGATATATCTGTCCATTTTACGTTTGAACTATTATTTTGTTTGTTTTTATACTCTTTTGTCAAAGACAACTTTGATGTTTTTATATGGCAACCACACAATATATGCAATATTTTTTCCACATAAAACATTTTAAAGTGACATTTTTGAAGTAATTGGAGTCTTGAATAGGTCAATAATTCATTATAACATTGATTTTTTTTTTTTTTTTTGAGCAATGGCAAAAAAAAAGAAAAATAAAGACAGACCAAAGGGGAAAAAAACAGCCTGCATGGCAGCTTTGTGTCAACATTGCAACTTTTTCTCGTTAGATTTCACCTCATTCCACTTTTTTAAATGTTTTTTTTTATTTTTGCGATAATATAAATTTTGCAATTTTTGCAGAATGTGTGGCAGGCCGGTAAACAAATGGCCCCCGGGCCGCACTTTGGACACCCCTGGTTTACACAGTCACCTTTAGGGGACCTCTGACGGTATGGGGACAAAAAAACAGGTCCCCTAAAGCAGTGGTCCCCAACCACAGGGCCGCACAAGAAATAAAATTAAAAAAAAAAAAAAATATATATATATATATATTTTTTTTGTTTTTGTTTTTAATATATATTTTTTTTTCATGAAATCAACATAAAAAACACAATATATACATTATATATAAATATAGATCAATACAGTCTGCAGGGATACAGTCCGTAAGCACACATGATTGTATTAATTTATGTAAAAAAAATAATTAAAAATTGTTTAGTTTTTTTTTAAATACACCCCCCCACCGGTCCGTGGGACAAATTTTCAAGCGTTGACCGGTCCGCAGCTACAAAAAGGTTGGGGACCACTGCCCTAAAGGGAAACCTTTTTAAATGATAGTCAGATCCATTCTGAAGATGCCTAAGTGAAAAGTGAAACATTTGTTATCCTGGCATTAATAGTACTGTGATTCTGTATGGTATCCATCCTTAGTTAAAACCAGAGGTGGGTAGAGTAGCCAGAAATTGTACTCAAGTAAGAGTACTGTTACTTTAGAGATTTATTACCCAAGTAAAAGTAAGGAGTAGTCACCCAAATATTTACTTGAGTAAAAGTAAACAGTATTTTGTGAAAAAAACCACTCAAGTACTGAGTAACTGATGAGTAACCTGTTCGTTTAATGATGACGGCAACAAATAATGCACAAAAACGTAAAAATAGCAATGAGCAAATTCAGAGCCAGGAATATCTCTTAAGCAACTAAAACAATTATATATATTAAATAATAATAATACATTAACATAAAAAATGAAGGCAAATTGAGCCACAATAACTTAACAGCACCATAGGCTCAGTAGGCAGAGATTACAAAGGAAAATAACAAGTTAGCCTTTACGCAAATCATAAACTGATAGGTGTGGACTGCATCTGGGAACATTGATTGATTGATTGATTGAAACTTGTATTAGTAGATTGCACAGTACAGTACATATTCCGTACAATTGACCACTAAATGGTAACACCCGAATAAGTTTTTCAACTTGTTTAAGTCGGGGTCCACGTTAATCAATTCATGGTAAACACACTGTGCACTTCTGATTGGTGTTTGCGTGCGTGCGTGTGTGTGTGTGTGTGTGTGTGTGTGTGTGTTTGTGTCTATGAGGCTGCAGTGCATTAATAAATGTCCCCACACGATGTACATTTGACAGTGATTTATAGCAGGGAAGCTAACATCAGCCTATGGTGACAGCCAAAATATCTACTAACGTTACTTACCGCGATGTGCTTCCTCAAATTTGACGTTGAGTTCATGTAAGCAGCCTATAATAGAAGAAAAGACCAGCGTCGAGTGCTTATTGGGGGTTATTTAGATGTTAACCGGCTGTCGAACTTTCTGCTTGTATTGGAACACTTATGTCTGAGAGTTTACATGCAATCCTTTTTTTTTACTTTTTGCCAATATCGTACCAATATCAATATATATATATATATTCCATCCATCCATCTATCTTCTTCCGCTTATCCGAGGTCGGGTCGCGGGGGCAGCAGCCTAAGCAGGGAAGCCCAGACTTCCCTCTCCCCAGCCACTTCGTTCCAGCTCCTCCCGGGGGATCCAGAGGCGTTCCCAGGCCAGCCGGGAGACATAGTCTTCCCAACGTGTCCTGGGTCTTCCCCGTGACTTCCTTCGGTCGGACGTGCCCTAAACACCTCCCTTGGGAGGCGTTCGGGTGGCATCCTGACCAGATGCCCGAACCACCTCATTTGGCTCCTCTCGATGTGGAGGAGCAGCGGCTTTACTTTGAGCTCCTCCCGGATGGCAGAGCTTCTCAATCCTATCTCGAAGGGAGAGCCCCGCCACCCGGCGGAGGAAACTCATTTCGGCCGCTTGTACCCGTGATCTTGTCCATTCGGTCATAACCTAGAGCTCATGACCATAGGTGAGGATGGGAATATAGATCGACCGGTAAATTGAGAGCTTTGCCTTCCGGCTCAGCTCCTTCTTCACCACAACGGATCGATACAGCGTCCGCATTACAGAAGACGCCGCATCGATCCGCCTGTCGATCTCACGATCCACTCTTCCCTCTCTCGTGAACAAGACTCCGAGGTACTTAAACTCCTCCACTTGGGGCAAGGTCTCCTCCACAACCCGGGGATGGCACTCCACCCTTTTCCGGGCGAGAACCATGGGCTCGGACTTGGAGGTGCTGATTCTCGTTCCAGTCGCTTCACACTCGGCTGCGAACCGATCCAGTGAGAGCTGAAGATCCTGGCCAGATGAAGCCATCAGGACCACATCATCTGCAAAAAGCAGATGATGCGCAAGACCTAATCCTGCAGCCACCAAACCAGATCCCCTCAACGCCTTGACTGCGCCTAGATATTCTGTCGGTGACAAAGGGCAGCCTTGGCGGAGTCCAACCCTCACTGGAAACGTGTCCGACTTTCTGCCGGCAATGCGGACCCAGCTCTGACACTGATCATACAGGGAGCGGACCGCCACAATCAGACATACAAACCGATACCCCATACTCTCTAAGCATTCCCCACAGGACTTCTCGAGGGACACGGTCGAATGCCTTCTCCAAGTCCACAATATATATATATGATATATTAATATTGAATCGAGACTTTGGACACTTTCCGACACAGTCACATTGGAAAGTGTCTCCAAACTTTTGATTGGTAGTAGTTACTGGGAGGTTAGAGCCACCGGCTTGTAGTCCTTCGACGTGCTGGGTCGCGTGCACTTGGGGATGGGGACTACGCATGAGGTTTTCCACAGGTTTTCTGCAGCCTAAGGCTCATGTTGAAGATGTGCTGAAGCACACCACACAGCTGTGGGGCGCAGGCTTTGAGCACCCTGGGGCTCACACCGTCAGGACCCGCGGCCTTGCCTGTGTGTAACTTCTTTAGCTGTGCATTCACCTGGTCTGTAGACAGATACACTGGGGGGTGGGGGGGGGTCTCAG
The DNA here is from genome assembly GCF_033978785.1 of Entelurus aequoreus. Lineage (NCBI taxonomy): Eukaryota > Metazoa > Chordata > Actinopteri > Syngnathiformes > Syngnathidae > Entelurus > Entelurus aequoreus. Next base: position 80,414,922 of record NC_084739.1, read on the forward strand.
GTGGGGTGGGGGGGAGGGGTCGTCAAGATGCTCCTGGGTGGGGGGAAGGTGAGGTGTTAAGTGGGGGGAGGTAGGAGCAGGAGCTTGTCGGAGCCACTGCTTCAAACCTGTTAAAGAACTGGTTTAGCTCATTGGCCCTCTCTTTGTCTCCGTCCACCC
>NC_084739.1:80420080-80435080 GCF_033978785.1 Entelurus aequoreus
GTGGTAACAATGCCCCTGTGCCAACATTTTTGCAATGTGTTGCGGCCATTAAATTCTAAGTTTATGATTATTTGCAAAGTAGTTTTTCAGTTGGGACATTAAATATCTTGTCTTTGCAGTCTATTCAACTGAATATAAGTTGAAAAGGATTTGCAAATCATTGTATTCCGTTTTTATTTACCATTTACACAACGTGCCAACTTCACTGGTTTTGGGTTTTGTACATCAACAATATGATTTGTCTGAGTGGATGGACAGGACAGATGGAAAAAAAATAAATCTGTTACAAATAAGAATTGCGATTAATCTGAAAATCACATTTTTTTTGACACCCCTATTATCTGTATAGCATTTTCCACAGAGAGAGCTGACAAAGTGCTTCACATGATTAAAATACAATATGCATAATCAAATATCAGCATATAGCATAATGCAACAACAGGAACATTGAAAATAAAATAATACATATGATAATCAAAAATATTGTATAAAATAATAAAAAACAAAAACATTCCTGGTTTATTTTAAAATGACTTAAAAATATTCAAAGCACAAATGGGAAAAAAATACATGGCACAAACAAGCGGCGGTGATATTTTGATATTTGCAATAAGAAGGGGCGACCAAATTCACCCAGCTGAAGAAGAAATGTTATTAATATTATTAAAACAGATACATACTATTAAAAGGCGGGATATGTTGCACAAACGCACCCAGGCACACACTTTAATTAAATAAAATCATTGAACGTTTAAAAATACTTCACACAGCATCAGTCTGCTGCTAATTGGATGATATTGCTAGCATGCTAATGATAGCGTGAACTGATGTAATTATCCTATATGCTCTTCAGGGCTTTCATCATTCTGCATCACTATCATACATCACTATTATCGTTCCCGGCGGCGGTTTTAAAACGGCACGTGCAAAGCAAGCACTCTGACACCCGCGGTGGCTCGTCTGCTCTGCTGTCTTAGCGGCCATGATGTAACACGAGGGGATAAATCATCGCACCTGGTAGAAAGCATGAGAAGAACTCCTTGGACTCCAAACATGCACCCCTACTTTGTTTATTGTGCTAATAATACTTTTCGGAAAAATACACCACACGGTAGCGCTGTTTAAGGCTGAAACGACGCGTCGACGTAGTCGACGTCATCGGTTACGTAAATACGTCGACGCCGTTTTTGTGCGTCGACGCATCGCATATTTACGTCACACTACCGTCATGGCGAAGCGCAAAGCAGACGATCAAAGCAGACGATGCGAGCGGTGCGAGCGAGGGGGGAAAAGCATGCCAAAAGTGGTCAAAAGTGTGGGAGTATTTCAATAAACGGCCTAATAATGTTGTTGTATGCACACTGTGTCGAGCGTAAATGGCCTATCATAGCAGCACAACGGCTATGAACGAACATTTGAAAAGAAAACCATCAACTAGTCAATCGTCCGCGCGAGCATACGTTGTCATCATTACACAAAACATGAATGTGTCATTTGTATCTGCTGGGGGTGTAACGGTACGTGTTTTGTATTGAACCGTTTCGGTACGGGGCTTTCGGTTCGGTACGGGGGTGTACCAAACGAGTTTCTAAGCTAAAGCTAACTTTAGCTGCTAAAGTCTTAACAAGCTGCTTCGCTCCTCTGCCTCTGTCTCAGCACGCAGCATTGTCCCACCCACACAACCATCTGATTGGTACACACGCAGCATTGTCCCACCCACACAACCATCTGATTGGTACACACGCAGCATTGTCCCACCCACACAACCATCTGATTGGTACACACGCAGCATTGTCCCACCCACACAACCATCTGATTGGTACACACGCAGCATTGTCCCACCCACACAACCATCTGATTGGTACACACGCAGCATTGTCCCACCCACACAACCATCTGATTGGTACACACGCAGCATTGTCCCACCCACACAACCATCTGATTGGTAAACACGAAGCATTATCAGCCAATCAGCAGTGTGTATTCAGAGCGCATGTAGTCAGCGCTTCAGCGTGGAGCAGATAGGTGTTTAGCAGGTGAGCATCAGGCAGCGGACTCTCCCCAAATGATAATAAACACCTCCCAGTCAACTACTAGTAACATCACTATGAGCCCGTTGACCTTCTAGAAATATAAACTGCAGCTCAGCTCACTCGCAGTCCTGGCTTGAGGTGAAGGCTAATTACCTCTCAGTTCCAGCCACATCGACCCCTTCTGAGCGCCTATTTTCAGCTGCTGGGAATATTGTAAACAAGAAAAGAACCAGAGCATGTACACATGCTAACCTTTCTTCATTACAACTGTTAGTCACTCACTGGAATGAGTAGAATTGGTTATTGTGTACTGTGTTGGACTGGATGTTTATTTTGCACATTTTAAAAGCAATACTTAATGTTTACAGTGCTCCAGAATATTTAGATTGGCACTTTTTTGTATTGGATGTTTATCTTTATTTTTGCACATTTTAGCAAATAAGCAATACTTTCACTTTTGTTGAAATGTTTACACTGTTGTTACAGAATATTTCGTTTTGCACTTTTTTGTATTGGATGTTTATCTTTATTTTTGCACATTTTAAAGCAAAATAAGCAATAATTTTACTTTTGAAATGCTTATACTATTGCAGAATATTAAGATTTGCACTGGATGTTGACTTTTATATTTGCACATTAAAAAGCAAATAAGCTACTTTTAATTTTGTTAAATGTTAAAAGTTTTAAATGTTTACATTGTTACAGAATATTTAGTCATGTTGTTGTCAATGTTGACTGAGTGGCCATACTTCTTTTTTTTTTGTAAATAAAAGCCATGCCTTTTGAAAAAACGGGCCTACATTTATTTTTTCATCTTCATTTTCAATAAAAAAATAATCGGTAAAAGGAAAAATAATCTATAGATTAATCGAAAAAATAATCTATATATTAACCGATTAATCGAAAAAATAATCTATAGATTAATCAATAGAAAAATAATCCTTAGCTGCAGCCTTAGCGCTGTTATAAACCCCATAAGCCGTATTGACTTGAAATTTCTCCCACAGCTCGATGCAGTTTATTTAAAAACACCAACTATAACTGTACATTGATTTGGCGAATCACCACAAAATTTGGTACGCACCTTAAGAGGACTGAGGAGCACATGTTTGTAAAACTTGAGCAGGATTGATGACGGCCGTGTTTTTTAAAAAAATTTCTTTCAACTAATTTTTAGTAAGTCATTGAAGATTTGTCTGATGCACTGATTCTCTAACTGTATGATAATAATTGTTTTATTTCCCTATATTCGAACACAGTGCAACTGTTCAAACTGTTAGTAATCTTACAGTGGCATAGACTCGTTAAATAAAACCTTTGCCGTTTTTTTAATGAATACTTAGGCCAGGGGTGTCCAAAGTGCGGCCCGGGGGCCATTTGCGGCCCGCAGCTAATTGTTTACCGGCCCGCCACACATTCTGGAAATGCTATTGCAAAAATAAAAATGAATGAGGTGAAATCTAACGAGAAAAGTTGCAATGTTGACACAAAGCTGCCATGCAGGCTTTTTTTTTCATTTGTCTTTCTTTATTTGAATTTTTTTGCCATTGCTCCCCCCCAAAAAAATAATGACAAAATATCCATGTTATAATGAATTATTTTCAAGGCTACAATTACTTCAAATATTTCACTTTAAAATGTTTTATGTGGTAAATATTGCATATATTGTGTAGTTGCCATAACAAAACATCAACGTTTTATTTGACAAAAGAGCATAAAACAAACAAAATAATAGTTCAAACGCAAAATCGACAGATATATCTGATGTTGATCTCCTAACTTAAAGGCCTACTGAAATTATTTTTTTTTATTCAAACGGGGATAGCAGATCCATTCTATGTGTCATACTTGATCATTTCGCAATATTGCCATATTTTTAATATGGGGGAAAACATATTTTTGTTCACCCCCACAAGAAATATGAATTTAGACAAATAATCACAGTTGTTTTCCTAACACAGACGTAATCATGCTTTAAAAAAATGACATTTTGACACATTCTTTGTGGTAAAATGTCCGTTTGATTGCGCAATAACAAAGGGACCAAAGGACACGCACTGTCCAGTTTGCAGGGGCCGCCTTCATCTCGACCACTTTTGCATTCTTCTGTGGGCTTTTTAATGTCCACAGGTGACCAAAGCTTATGTGTGTGTGTGTGTGTGTGTGTGTGTGTGTGTGTGTGTGTGTGTGTGTGTGTGTGTGTGTGTGTGTGTGTGTGTGTGTGTGTGTGTGTGTGTGTGTGTGTGTGTGTGCGCTTCAGATTAAGTGGAAACATGGAAGGGACATGTCCTCTGTGATTAGCACTTGTGTAAATGTCAAGTGTGTTTGTGGTGCTGCTAATGAACAAAGCTCTGAGTTGGGGAAAAAGGGGACGAAGGACAAAACACACTGAGGACAAAAAGAGGGAAAATATGGATGCTGGGAAGTGGAGGATGACATTTGAACTGTGGACGTCTTGGTAAATAAAATGTTCTCTGTCAAAAACAGGATGTGAAGCAATGGTACTAATATTTCACTTTAAACTGCTATTGAGGAAAAACTCTATGGTCAGACAAAAAAAAAGAAACTAACAGGAATATTATTGCTTTTTTAAATTTTTATGTATATTATTTATTTTTATTATATTATATACACTACCGTTCAAAAGTTTGGGGTCACCCAAACAATTTTGTGGAATAGCCTTCATTTCTAAGAACAAGAATAGACTGTCGAGTTTCAGATGAAAGTTCTCTTTTTCTGGCCATTTTGAGCGTTTAATTGACCCCACAAATGTGATGCTCCAGAAACTCAATCTGCTCAAAGGAAGGTCAGTTTTGTAGCTTCTGTAACGAGCTAAACTGTTTCCAGATGTGTGAACATGATTGCACAAGGGTTTTGTAATCATCAATTAGCCTTCTGAGCCAATGAGCAAACACATTGTACCATTAGAACACTGGAGTGATAGTTGCTGGAAATGGGCCTCTATACACCTATGTAGATATTGCACCAAAAACCAGACATTTGCAGCTAGAATAGTCATTTACCACATTAGCAATGTATAGTGTATTTCTTTAAAGTTAAGACTAGTTTAAAGTTATCTTCATTGACAAGTACAGTGCTTTTCCTTCAAAAATAAGGACATTTCAATGTGACCCCAAACTTTTGAACGGTAGTGTACATTTATTTGTTTCCAATGTGGCTAAATAGTTTTACTCCTTGTTTTTCTTTCCCATCAATTTAAAGTCCATACACTAGTGGGTCAATATGGAGAAATGATTATAAAAAATAAAATAAAATAACAATAAAAGTTTGAAGGGAAGTTTAAGTTTTGAAAAAAAAAAATAAAAAAAAAATATATATATATATACACATTTATATAAAAATAAAATAGCAGTTTCAAAACCAATTAAAAAAATAATTGAAAGTAAGAAAATGTATCCATATATTTTTCAAATGAATTACATTTAAATAGTTAACCATATTTAAGTGATGATGATCCTACTAATAATGTAATCGTGTTAATACATCATTAAACATGTAAAATAAACGTTTTGTTTTAAATAATGTTAAGTGAAAAATTACAAAGGACAAAATAAAAAACTTTAAATAACGTAAAAGTTCAATAAAAAATAATGAAACACGTGCATTTAAAATGTTTTTAAGTATAGGCATGCTAGTAAAACATATTTTTTAAATAATAAATAGTGCTAACAAAAACAATCTAACCAGTAATTAAAAATTAATCAGATAAAACACATCTTAAATATGCATTTAATGTAATTGTGCTAATACATAAATAAGAATATAGAATAAACTACAGTTTGTCGCTACATCTGTAAGTGCAAGTTAAAACTCTACTATGCAAAGCGAAAGCCATTTATCAACAACACCCAGAAACTATGCCGGCTTTGCTGGGCGCGAGCTCATCTAATATGGACTGATGCAAAGTGGAAAAGTGTTCTCTGGTCTGACGAGTCCACATTTCAAATTGTTTTTGGAAACTGTGGACGTCGTGTCCTCCGGAACAAAGAGGAAAAGAACCATCCAGATTGTTATAGGCGCAAAGTTCAAAAGTTAGCATTTGTGATGGTATGGGGGTGTATTAGTGCCCAAGACATGGGTAACTTACACATCTGTGAAGGCGCCATTAATGCTGAAAGGTACATACAGGTTTTGGAGTAACATATGTTGCCATCCAAGCAAGATCTTTTTCATGGACGCCCCTGCTTATTTCAGCAAGACAATGGTGGCTTCGTAGTAAAAGAGTACGGGTACTAGCTTGGCCTGCCTGTAGTCTGTAGTCTAGACCTGTCTCCCATTGAAAATGTGTGGCGCATTATGAAGACTGTTGAACAACTTAAGCTGTACATCAAGGAAGAATGGGAACGAATTCCACCTGAAAAGCTTCAAAAATTGGTTTCCTTAGTTCTTAAACGTTAACTGAGTGTTGTTAAAAAGAAAGGCCATGTAACACAGTGGTAAAAATGCCCCTGTGCCAACCTTTGTGCAATGTGTTGCTGCCATTAAATGTATTTATATATAGGTTAAAAAGGATTTGCAAATCATTGTATTCTGTTTTTATTTACGATTTACAAAACGTGCCAACTTCACTGGTTTTGGGTTTTGTAGAAGGCCAAGAGAATCCCAAAGTCTTGTTTCACAGCCTGCACGGCGGCGTGAAGATGTAACCCGTGATAGAACGAGCGAGACGGAGGCGGCGAGGAGCCGATGCAGATGATGAAAAGAGCAGAAAAGGACAGGAGGGAGCGAGGCAAAAGTGTGATGAGCTGAGAGGAAGAAAAAGCAAGTGAAGTGGATGGAAATGTCAGGAGATTCGACTTTATGCTCGTCTTTTTGTCACGTACTTCAGCAAATGCAGGCTGAATTGTGACATATGGACAAATAGGATGATAAAACTCTGTCATTCATATTTCTACTCTTACTTCATGTTCTTCACACTCCATCACCTCCTCTAATAACTTTTTCCTCTCGCCCTACTTCCCAACGTAAATACAGCAGACAGATTTAGAGTTAAGTTGTTTTCTTAGAATTTGTTGAAAGGACTAGTTGGTACAATCCCTGGGGACTCTGGATGGCAGGGGCGTCCTCCTCCCTGAGCCAGGCTTGCACCTGACCGCATACCTAAATGAGGCTAAGTGACACTGCTGGGAGGCTTTTCCACCATTGGGACACATCTTCAGTTGTGTGCCCCAGCATCACGGGGTGTTTCGGCCCGGCTTACCACAAGACACCCTCTGCCGAGGAAGGGCCCACCCCAGGGTGATCAAATCCCTGGGTGTGTGCATCCCATTAGGTGTTAGCCTTAGCAGCCCAGCTGGTGTCACTCCTCCTCAACCACAACCAATGGCTCGTCCTCTCTGCTGTGTTGGCCAACTCTTTAATGGCCTGTCTGTGAGCCTGCCCCCTGACTCCAACCTCCCTAAGGAGCTTTGCTGTTGTGCTTGCTACAAAGCCCCTACAGCCCACCTCCACTGGGCGCACCCTTACCCTCCAGCCTCTGTCCTCTGCCTCAGCTGCAAGGTTGGAGTACCGCAGCTTCTTGCGTTCATACGCTTCTTCGATGGTATCCTCCCACGGAACTGTCAGTTCAATAATATAGACTGTATGGCAGGTTTCAGACCATAGGATGAGGTCTGGACGCAGGGTGGTCGTTGCGATCGCCGGGGGGAAAATGAGCCTCTGATCTAAGTCGACTCGCATCTGCCAGTCCCTGGCTGCATTCAATGGGCTTAGATCAGGATTTGAAGGTCTCGTCTTCAGCTTTTCCCCCTCCCGAACAAACGCTGGTAGGTGTCGGCACACTTCCTGGTTGTTGATGGGTTGGGCATTGATGGATATCCTCCTGCACTCAAGTTTGTCAGCTAGACATCTGAGGACCTGGTTATGTCTCCACGTATATCTGCCTTGAGTGAGGCTGGTTCTACAGCCAACCATTATGTGCTTGAGTGTTGCTGGGGTTGTACACAGGGGACAGGATGGGTCCTTTCCAAACCATTGTTGCAGGTTTATGGGAGATGGTAGCGTATCATATGTTGCTCGAACGATGAAACTCAGTCTGTTGGATTCCATGCCCCAAAGTTCGCTCCACGTGAGTTTTTTCTTTTCAACACCCTCCCACCTTGTCCAGCGGCCCTGTTTGGCTTGTGTTGCGGCTTTGGAACGTCTGGTTGTTTCCTCCTGACGACGCACTTCCTCTACAACCATAGTTCGACGTTCGGTTGAAAATGCCTTTTGCCAGAGAGGAGTTACGGTTCCAAAGCCAAAGCCTCCTCTGCCTTCTTGGACATGGCCCACTACGTCACGATGGAGCAAAGCTGATTTGGCCTGTAGCACAGCTGTGACTGGGGTCCACTTCCGCCCTGTAACGAGGCAAGGAGCGGCGGCTCTCACTACAGGGTCGCGGGAGTCAGTCATGGACATCTCCAGCCTCACCTTGGCACATTTGAACTCTTCGACCAGGCTAGAAATTGGCAGCGACAGGGCTCCATTGCTGTAGAGTCCAACGCTGCTGAAGCACTTTGGAAGTCCGAGCCACTTCCTTACATGCGAGTTCACTAGCCTTTCCAAGCGAGTAGCATGGCATATTGAGACCTCATACATAGTTAACGGCCACCGGAGTCTGGGTAGCAACCCAAACTGCAGGCACCAGAGCTTCAGTTTCCCTGGTAGTGCAGTGCTATTAATCTGCCTGAGGCCGTTAGCCGTGTCCTGCCGCAGTTGTTCAAGTTGCTGGGTGTCTCTGAGATCTGCATTATACCATCTTCCGAGGCTCTTGATGGGCTTCTCTAGGAGTGTTGGAATTGGTTCCTCGCTGATGTGGAACCGCTCACCTGTTAGTTGGCCTTTTATGATGGAGATGCTGCGTGACTTGCTTGGCTTGAAGTCCATCCGTGCCCATTGAATGTTTTCCTGTAGTTTCTGCAGCAAGCGTCTGGTGCATGGTTTTGTTGTTGTAATGACGGTCATGTCATCCATAAAGGCTCTAATTGGCAGAAGACGTAGGCCACTCTTGGTCCTCTCACCTCCCACTACCCACTGAGATGCCCGTATGACCAGCTCCATTGCCATGACGAATGCCAGAGGGGAAACTGTGCAGCCCGCCATGATGCCAATTTCCAGATGCTGCCAGGAGGTGGTGTTGCCCTCAACTGTTACGCAGAACTGGAGATCCTGAAAGTAACTCTTGACCAGTTCAGTGACTTGGTTAGGTACACCAAAGAAATTGAAGGCCGTCCACAAGATCTTATGAGGGACTGACCCAAAGGCGTTGGCAAGGTCTAAGAACACCACATGTAGGTCTCTCCGTTCTTTTTTTGCAGTTTGTATCTGGTGCCAGATCATATTGGCGTGTTCCAAGCATCCTGAGAAACCCTGGATCCCAGCTTTCTGCACCGATGTATCAATAAAGCTGTTTCTTTGCAGGAACGTAGAGAGCCTCTGGGCAAGGACACTGAAGAAAATCTTCCCCTCTACATTCAGCAAGCTGATCTGGCGAAACTGGCCTATGGATGACGAGTCCTTCTCTTTGGGGATCAGGATGCCTCCTGCTCTTCGCCAAGCTTTCGGTATCACTCCCTTCTGCCATGCTACCTTCATCAGTTTCCAAAGGTATCTTAAGACTCTGGGGGTGTTCTTATAAAGCCTATATGGGATACCATTGGGCCCGGGTGATGATGCTGATCTTGCCTGCTTCACGGTCCTCTCCACCTCGCTCCATGTGGGAGATCTTATGTCCATTTGGTGTTCAGGTGCATGAATTGGTGGCATGTCGGGCGGGACAGTTACTGGCTCATGCCTCTGGCCGTCAGTGTAGGTCTTCCTCAGGTGCTCCTCCAGGTCTTTTATGGGCACTTTGAGGCTCCCACTCTTCTCTTGCTCAAAAAGACCTTTGACAAAACTGTAGGGATTGCTATAGAAGAGGGTTCTTGTCCGTTCTTTCCTCTTGCGTTGTCGTCAGAGGTGCTCTGCTCTTCGCAGCTTTGTCAGCCGTTGCTTTATTTCAGCCTGCAGAACTTCAATTCCCCCTCTTTCTATTTCTGTTGCCTTTCTCCACTGCTTCCTCAATTGTCTTCTTTCTTTCACTAAGCTGTCAATTTCACGCTGCCTTCTGGACCTTGGTTGGTTCGGGGAGGGAGGGCCTTTTTGCTGCCTTTGTGCCTTGCTCTTTACCCCAAATCTTTCGGCACCATAGCTGTAGATGGTGGCTCCCATGTTGTCCAGTTTTCTTTCAACAGGACCCTTCTGTTGTTCTAGAAGGAGGACCAGGTCTGAGTCAACGGTCTCCCACTCTCTCTTCTGGTTGGACTTGGGCCACAGGATCTGGGCTTTCCTTCCTTCCATCTTCCTCTCCGTTGCGGGCAGAGACTGGCTGGGATCAATGTTGGAGACTGCAGCTGGCTGCTGCAGGACTGGTGCTGGCTGGCTGGGCTCCGGTCTGGAGGCTGCTGCTGGCTGTGGCTGGTTAGGCTCCAGGCTGGAAAATGCTAGAGGGTCTATGCGACGTTGAGCTTCTTTCGATGTTCTGATACCCTGAGGACTGTGGGGGTTCTCCTGCCTCCGGGCTTCACTCGACTGATTTGGCCTACTTCTTAAGAAGTACTGGTCAATGCGAGACACTTCGCTGAGCTCGCTGAGGCATTTCCTCTTGCCTTGATGGATTTTAAGGCCCTTCGCTGTTGTTATTTTTGACCAGCCACAAATGCAGTTCTGCAGCGTTTGTCCTGTTTGCGGACCATTAGTTGTCGTTCTGTTCGTTGTCTGTTCCGTTCCGTGGTCTGTCATTGTGAGATCCGTCCGTAATGGGTCATCTTCCGCCCCCGCTCTCGCAGACCCAAGGGGTATTTTCTTCTTTGGCTTTTCCGTAGCAATGATGGGTGGAACCAGGAACGTTGTGCAGCGCTGGGTCCTGCCGGTAGAGTTGCTAACCCACACCAGCCCCGTTGGGGTCTATTCCCTCCAGTCAGCAGTCTTTCCAGGCCGTCATCTGGTCTTTCCCTGATTGTCAGTTGCTCTTTCGCAGCGGTCACTGGATCTTCTCCAGACTTCAGAATTTGTTGAAAGGACTAGTTGGTACAATCCCTGGGGACTCTGCATGGCAGGGGCGTCCTCCTCCCTATTTTCTCCATTTTTAAAAGCAGTGATCCTGTTGTAAGTTCAGTGTAGTTACAGCGTATCATTTTTTCGGGCTTGTAATTGAAATTGTATTTGATACACGTTGCACACTGTAAAAAACCCCACAAAAAACAGAGTACTTGGAGCGAACCCAGGCAGAACATGCAAACTCCACACAGAAAGACCCCTATCGCGGGAATCGAACCCAGGACCTTCTCACTGTGAGGCACGAGCGCTAACCACTGCCACACCGTATCTAGTATCTGCAAAATGCCTGTGTTACCAAGACATGTGTGTGGTACATGCAGGATTTCAACTTGAAAGTACAATATTTGTACAACCTTTCACTGGACAACGCACAACATGTTCCTCCGAGTGAGCTGTCAAAAATGAGCACGCAGACATAACCCCTCAATGTCTGAAACCACTTGCCACAAAAATACAAGAAAACACGTTGTTAGCCAAAAGCTAACTAGGCTAATGCTTTAACACAAAACCCTATAATAATTAAGGTATCTGCAAAATGCCTGTGTTACCGAGACATGGGAGCGGTACATGCAGGATTTTAACCTGACAGTACAGTATTTGTACAACCTTTCACTGGACAACTCACAACATGTTTCTCTGAGTGAGCTGTCAAAAATGAGCACTTAGACATAACCCCTCAATGTCTGAAACCACTTGCCACAAAAAATCCAAGAAAACACGTTGTTAGCCAAACGCTAACTCGGCTAATATTTTAACACACAACTCTAATAATTAAGGTATACTGCAAATCTAAATGTACAATCTGCAAAATCTTTAATTTAGACAGAATAATACCGTATATTTAAAGCGTTTGCATGCTTGTGACAGTATTTCTAAATGCATTGTAGAATTTTTCGTTATTTTCACAGTAAAGTCATGTGTTTTCTACGTATTATAACCATAGTCATTCAGGTTATCTACTGTTTCTTGGTTTGCAGGACTGTGATAAACTAATTTTACGGTGTTTACCATGTTAGCATAGCTCAGTCCCTCAGGATTGTTGCAGCCTTAAAATGCTTGAAATGTTGTTTTTTAATCAATAATATTTGTGGATTTACTATCAAGCGTTCCTTGCAATTTCAACCTCGAAAAGCGCAGGATTGCAACAAAAATTGTAAAACAAATACTGTATTAATGTTTTACTCGTTTTATACAACACAGACTTAAAAGTAGACACTCGATGACAGTAAAAGCACATACTCACAGTGTTGGGTTAGTTACTGAAAACCAGTAACTAGTTACAGTTACTATTTACTTTATTTCAACAGTAACTCAGTTACTAACTCAGTTACTTACACCAAAAAGTAATGCGTTACTGTGAAAAGTAACTATTTAGTTACTTTTTTTTTTTTAAAGCTCCCATTAAAGGCCTACTGAAATGAATTTTTTTTATTTAAACGGGGATAGCAGATCTATTCTATGTGTCATACTTGATCATTTCGCGATATTGCCATATTTTTGCTGAAAGGATTTAGTATAGAACAACGACGATAAAGATTGCAACTTTTGGTATCTGATAAAAAAAGGCTTGCACCTACCGGAAGTAGCGTGACGTAGTCAGTTGAACATATACGCAAAGTTCCCTAGTGTTTACAATGATGGCCGCATGAAGTGAGAGAGATTCGGACCGAGAAAGCAACAATTTCCCCATTAATTTGAGCGAGGATGAAAGATTTGTGGATGAGTAAAGTGCAAGTGAAGGACTAGTGGGGAGTTGAAGCTATTCAGATAGGGAAGATGCTGTGAGAGCCGGGGGTGACCTGATATTCAGCTGGGAATGACTACAACAGTAAATAAACACAAGACATATATATACTCTATTAGCCACAACACAACCAGGCTTATATTTAATATGCCACAAATTAATCCTGCATAAAAACACCTACGTGTTTGTTATGCTAGCTCCTAGCTCCTCTGCTAGCTCCTAGCTCCATAGAACACGCCAATACAATTCAAACACCTGATCAACACACACAATCACTCAGCCCAAAAGACCATTCACCTAACCCAAGGTTCATAAAGCTTATATATTTTTAAAAAGTTACGTACGTGACGCGCACATACGGTCAAGCTATCAAATGTTTAGCAGCCAAGGCTGCATACTCACGGTACCTGATATTCAGCTGGGAATGACTACAACAGTAAATAAACACAAGACATATATTTACTCTATTAGCCACAACACAACCAGGCTTATATTTAATATGCCACAAATTAATCCTGCATAAAAACACCTGCGTGTTTGTTATGCTATCTCCTAGCTCCTATGCTAGCTCCTAGCTCCATAGAACCCGCCAATACAATTCAAACACCTGATCAACACACACAATCACTCAGCCCAAAAGACAGTTCACCTAACCCAAGGTTCATAAAGCTCATATATTTTTAAAAAGTTACGTACGTGACGCGCACGTACGGTCAAGCTATCAAATGTTTAGCAGCCAAGGCTGCATACTCACGGTACCTGGTATTCAGCTGGGAATGACTACAACAGTAAATAAACACAAGACATATATTTACTCTATTAGCCACAACACAACCAGGCTTATATTTAATATGACACAAATTAATCCTGCATAAAAACACCTACGTCTTTGTTATGCTAACTCCTAGCTCCTATGCTAGCTCCTAGCTCCATAGAACCCGCCAATACAATTCAAACACCTGATCAACACACACAATCACTCAGCCCAAAAGACCGTTCACCTAACCCAAGGTTCATAAAGCTTATATATTTTTAAAAAGTTACGTACATACGCAAAAAAAAGTTGCGCACATACGGTCAAGCGATCAAATATTTAGAAGCCAAAGCTGCATACTCACGGTAGCACGTCTGCGTCTTTGTCATCCAAATCAAAGTAATCCTGGTAAGAGTCTGTGTTGTCCCAGTTCTCTACAGGCGTCTGTGTATCGAAGTCAAAAGTCCTCCTGGTTAGAGTCTCTGTTATCCGAGTTCTTCCATCTTGACTGCATCTTTCGGGAATGTAAACAAAGAAGCGCCGGCTGTGTACTGTTGTTGCTGACTACGTTCGAAAAATACGTCCATTTCGCACCGACAACTTTCTTCTTTGCTTGCTCAGCTTCTTTCTCCATAATGCAATGAACATGATTGCAACAGATTCACGAACACAGATGTCCAGAATACTGTGGAATTATGAAATGAAAACAGAGCTTTTTCGTATTGGCTTCAATGTGGAAGGCATACTCGTGTTCCCCGGGCTACGTCACGCGCATACGTCATCCTCAGAGGCGTTTCGAACCGGAAGTTTAGCGGCAAATTTAAAATGTCACTTTATAAGTTAACCCGGCCGTATTGGCATGTGTTATAATGTTAAGATTTCATCATTGATATATAAACTATCAGACTGCGTGGTCGGTAGTAGTGGCTTTCAGTAGGCCTTTAATGCCCTTTTAGCCTTCATTTCAGTACTGTTATTGCACTGGAGAATAATACAATCTGTTGATCAACTTGACATGCATTTGCATCACTGAACTCTGCTAAGCAATGTGGTCTACATACAACACACCCTCTTTATGTTTGTGAACTTTATAGTCTATACATTTAGAGTGATGTGATAATCAAACACTCTAGAAGTCTAGAATGAAAGAGTATATAAGAGAATTGACAGAGTGTGAGTACCTTCAGTGCTGAATGATGAGCAGAGGCAGAGTTTGGAGTGTCTTCTTTAGCTCGCTTTCCATGTTTATGTCCTCACTGTCCACTGTGTCCAGGTACGTGGAACATGTTTTCCGTGCCATTTGCTGTTTGACGCCGGTATCATGCTAATTAGCTGCCTGAAAGCGGGTGACTCCACTGTAGAAATAGCCT
>NC_084739.1:80440080-80447580 GCF_033978785.1 Entelurus aequoreus
ACGGGTATTATTACGGTGTGTGTATAAGGTAAGACATATTATCTGCCGTTTTGTTTCGCAGTATTACACAAAAGCAACTTTTCTTACATTCTGGTACCGGCTGATCTGTATTTGGGATCTGCATAAGTCCTGAAAATTTGCGCGCGTCCGCCTTTGTAGTCCATGGAGAGGCCGTAGTCGATAAGCTTCTTCTTTTTCTCTATCTTCTAGTTATGTGACATTCACCCTCCACTGTTGCCATTTCTAATATAAAGTAGTGTAAAGTTCTTACTTATATCTGTCAGTAAACTCGCCATGAAAGCGTTAAAACATACCGGCGTAGTGAGTTCACATTATTCACCCAAGGAACTTTAGTTATTAGAGAGTTCCGGTCGGATGGATTTTCACAGCACACAAGGAAGTGTTTTACATTTAGGAAAAAAAAAGGAAGACTTCTTTTATTGTGCCCTATAATCAGTGCGCCTTATATATGAAAAAAGATTGAAAATAGACCATTCATCGGCAGTGCACCTTATAATCCGGTACGCCCTATGGTCCGGAAAATACAGTATATATATATTAATATTTTCCGGACTATAAAGCAGCTTGATTACGTTACGATAGCACGTACGAATGTGCATGAAAACACTCCTACAGACATCACACATGGGACGGTTTAGTAAGTATAAACAGTTGTAGTTATATTGTAAAAGTTACGAACGTTGCTTGGAGTGATGAATGAAGACTCCATACGAGTAGAACCGCTATTTAATTTTGACCAAAGAACCATCATTACATTTTATGTATGAAGTGTTTTCAATTTAGAAAAAAATAATAGTAATATGACCCCTTTAGTGCGCCCTATAATCCGGTGCGCTCTATGGTCCGCAAAATACGGTTGTCTGTGTACAGATTGACTCCATTTATCCATCCATCTTCCTCCGCTTATCCGAGGTTGGGTCGCGGGGGCAGCAGCGTAAGCAGAGAAGCCCAGACTTCCCTCTCCCCAACCACTTCGTCCAGCACCTCCCGGGGGATCCCAAGGCGTTCCCAGGCCAGCCGGGCGACATGAGCCAGATTCGCATATACGACTTCTCGGGACGCAGTTCTAAGAATTACCACACTTGAGTTTAGTGATAGGAACTACCCTTTCCCGGAGGGACTTTTCCTTTTCCCGTTCACACATGGCTGGGGATTCTGGGGACCTCGGTGAGAAACCTGTGTGACGCATATGCGCCTGCCACCCGTGACCTGTTACTTTAGCGCCTCACCCACCATTGCAAAACAACCAACAACCCGCCCGCGAAAAGTGAACAGAGAAACAAGACAAGCAAGAATGGGGACCTCGGAGGCTACTGTTCATGATCGTCTGCTTGCAAAGAATAATAACAATGTGTGGTAAAATTTGGCATCTGATAACATTAATGGAAGAGCACACAGAGGGAATAAGGACACGAGGAATCCAGCAACAGGCTTTGATTGATTGATTGATTGAAACTTTTATTAGTACATTGCACAGTACAGTACATATTCCGTACAACTGACCACTAAATGGTAACACCCGAATACGTTTTTCAACTTGTTTAAGTCGGGGTCCACGTAAATCAATTCATGGTGCAAATATATACTATCAGCATAATACAGTCATCACACAAGATAATAATCAGAGTATATACATTGAATTATTTACATTATTTACAATCCGGGAGGTGGGATGTGGAGGGGGTTGAGGCGAGGGGGTTAGGTTGGGTTGCTATCAGCACTTCAGTCATCAACAATTATATCATCTGAGAAATGGACATTTAAACAGTGTAGGTGTGACTTGGTAGGATATGTACAGCGAGCAGTGAACATAGTGAGCTCAGAAAGCATAAGAACAAGTATATACTTTTGATTATTTACATTTGATTATTTATAATCCGGGGAGGTGGGATGTGGTGGGGGGAGGGTGCTAGTCTAGGGTTGTAGTTGCCTGGAGGTGTTCTTTTAGTGCGGTTTTGAAGGAGGATAGAGATGCACTTTCTTTTACACCTGTTGGGAGTGCATTCCATATTGATGTGGCATAGAAGGAGAATGAGTTAAAGGCCTACTGAAAGCCACTACTACCGACCACACAGTCTGATAGTTTATACATCAATGATGAAATCTTAACATTGTAACACATGCCAATACGGCCGGGTTAACTTATAAAGTGCAATTTTAAATTTCCCGCTAAACTTTGGATATGACGTATGCGCGTGACGTAGCCAGTAGAACAAAGGTATGGCTCCCCCATTGAGGCCAATACAAAAAGCTCTGTTTTCCTTTCATAATTCCACAGTATTCTGGACATCTGTGTTGGTGAATCTTTTGCAATTTGTTTAATGAACAATGGAGATTGCAAAGAAGAAAGTTGTAGGTGGGATCGGTGTATTAGCGGCTTGCTGTAGCAACACAAGGAGGACTTACTTGGATAGCAGACGCGCTAGCCGATGCTAGCCACCAACCGATGCTAGCCACCAACCGATGCTAGCCGCCAAACGCATCTGTGATCAGGTGAAGTCCTTTGTTGCGCCGTCGATCGCTGGAACGCAGGTGAGCACGGGTGTTGATGAGCAGATGAGGGCTGGCTGGCATAGGTGGAGCGCTAATGTTTTTATCATAGCTCTGTGAGGTCCGGTTGCTAAGTTAGCTTCAGCGTCGTTAGCAACAGCATTGTTAAGCTTTGCCAGGCTGAGAATTATTAACCGTGTAGTTACAGGTCCATGGTTTAATAGTATTGTTGATCTTCTGTCTATCCTTCCAGTCAGGGATTTATTTCTTTTGTTTCTATCTGCATTTGAGCCAGATGCTATCACGTTAGCTCAGTAGCTAAAGAGCTTCGCCGATGTATTGTCGTGGAGATAAAAGTCACTGTGAATGTCCATTTCGCGTTCTCGACTCTCATTTTCAAGAGGATATGATATCCGAGGTGGTTTAAAATACAAATCCGTGATCCACAATAGAAAAAGGAGAGAGTGTGGAATCCAATGAGCCAGCTTGTACCTAAGTTACGGTCAGAGCGAAAAAAGATATGTCTTTCACTGCATTCTAGTCCGTCACTCTAACGTTCCTCATCCACGAATCTTTCATCCTCGCTCAAATTAATGGGGTAATCGTCGCTTTCTCGGTCCGAATTGCTCTAGCTGCGTTAAAAACAATAGGAAGATATGAGGAAGTGAACAACTGACTACGTCACGCTACTTCCGGTAGGGGCAAGGCTTTTTTTTATCAGAGACCAAAAGTTGCGAACTTTATCGTCGTTGTTCTATACTAAATCCTTTCAGCAAAAATATGGCAATATCGCGAAATGATCAAGTACAACACATAGAATGGATCTGCTATCCCCGTTTAAATAAAAAAAATTCATTTCAGTAGGCCTTTAAGACCTTTGTTAGATCGGAATCTGGGTTTAACGTGGTTTGTGGAGCTCCCCCTGGTGGTGTGGTTATGGCGGTCATTTACGTTATGGAAGTTGTTTGACATGTACTTTGGTATCAGGGAGGTGTAGCGAATTTTATAGACTAGGCTCAGTGCAAGTTGTTTTACTCTGTCCACCACCCTGAGCCAGTCCACTTTGGAGAAGTGGGTAGGAGTGAGGTGTGATCTGGGGTGGAGGTCTAGAAGTAACCTGACTAGCTTGTTCTGGGATGTTTGGAGTCTAGATTTTAGGGTTTTGGAGGTGATATTTCTTTGTTTCATGGAAGACGAAAGGATAGCAAAGGAAGTTCGACTCCATATCTGAATAAAAAAAGGGTATCAGAAAAGGATGGCAGAGCTGGCGAGGTGAATCAGTCAGGCTTTTTAGAACATTTCTAAGATCTATACACAAGCTAAGACTTTTTTACTGTTTATTAACCTTCAAGCTCCTGTAATGGTGGGACGTTCTCGTCATTCATCACTCTCAGAAGACGCGCGCTTGTGTCCTTTGTTGCGGAGTTGCCCGATTAGGCAGATGGGTGGCCCAATATAAGTTCCAAGGGGTCCATTTGCTTGTTTTACTGTTGTCCCCACTCTGGTTGTTGTGGTCCTTGATTTTTTTTTTTGTCCTGTTTGAGTTTCCCTGTACTGTTTCCCGGTGTGGAAAATCCCTGACATTTCTAACTGAACGCTTATTGTACCGAATATTTTTAAGTTCCTCCGCGAGCCTTCAAACCCCAGCTGAATCTCCTCGGTGTAATAGGCGGCAAGGAGAGCTTTGACCTCCTCGTCGGTCCATTTATTGCTGGCTGTTTCCATTTTTCCTGTTGCTGTTGCGATCACGTAAACAACTCTGTGGGACTTTTTAAAAATGGCGGGTCTGTGTTGTGGCTAGGAGAAGCGCAAGGGGCGTAGCTCGTCAGTTCAACCAATAACCAAACACCTAAGTATTTTATTGCCTATGAGACTCAGTTTAGACCCGGCCTCAGAGGAGGAGCTAAAATGGTTAAAGGATCTGAAGGCCGTAGTCCCTAGTTCCCGTATGTCGAAACGCAACAAAAAACGGCCCGGGGACTAAAAAGGTTATAGGAACTCCAAAAAGTTCCTACAGTCGGAAAACGACTAATGTCTCTCCAACGTGTCCTGGGTCTTCCCCGTGGTCTCCTACCAGCCAGCCTGAGCAGATGCCCGAACCACCTCATCTGGCTCCTCTCGATGTGGAGGAGCAGCGGCTTTACTCGGAGTTTCTCCCGGACGACAGAGCTTCTCACCCGATCTCTAAGTGAGAGCCCCGCCACTCGACGGAGGAAACTAATTTCGACCACTTGTACTCGTGATCTTGTCCTTTTGGTCCTAACCCAAAGCTCATGATCATAGGTAAGGATGGGAAGGTAGATGAACCGGTAAATTGAGAGTTTTGCCTTCCGGCTCAGCTCCTTCTTCACCAAAACGGATCGATACAGGGTCTTCCTCACTGCAGAAGCCGCACCGATCCGCCTGTCGATCTCCCGATCCACTCTCCCCTCACTTGTGAACAAGACTCCGAGGTACTTGAACTCCTACACTTGGGTCAGGGTCTCCTTCCCATCCCGGAGATGGCACTCCACCCTTTTCCGTGCAAGAACCATGGACTCGGACTTGGAGGTGCTGATTTTCATCCCAGTCGCTTCACACTCAGCTACGAACCGATCCAGTGAGAGCTGAAAATCCCTGGCCAGATGAAGCAGGACCACGTCATCTGCAAAAAGCAGCCAAATATTCCACTTTGAACAGGGTTTACTTTAACAAAAAAGGCATAAAACATGTTTTTTGTTTTACTTTATATTATCAGATAGACCTGAAGTTGATCTAGAGATTCAAGCTTTGAATAATATTTATATATATAATAATATATATATATTTATAACTGAAACCCTTCCGGGTCCATGGAACAAAACTAAAAAGGGAACTGCTGTTGTGTTTGCGGGGGTAGTAGACGGCACAGACCACAAGGGGGCGTAGTAGTTGTATGTTTTATTATATATATATATATATATATATATATATATATATATATATATATATATATATATATATATATATATATATATATATATATATATATATATATATATATATATATATATATATATATATATATATATATATATATAAAATAAACAATAAAATAATAAACTCGAGAATGGAATGTGACTAAATACAAGAGTGTATGGTGTGAGACTATTCGTGGGAATTACTTGCTGAGTGTTACCATGAGTGTTGAGTGAGAGGCGGAAGTCCTGGAGAGGAAAGGCAGGCTTGAATGTCTGTGAGACAGGCAGGTTGTCGGGGGGGTATAGCGAGGCGTCAACAGGTCCGTGTCAAAGCAGGGGTCGAGGATCGAGGGAGGCAGTCCGGAATCCAAAAGGAAGTTGTGCCAATGGGAGGTCCATCGTTCCGCCAATTAAAAAACCAATAAATAACCATTCAAAAAGTGCCAAAAATACTCATTTTACATTTCTTGACTTGAATATTAAACAAGTATTAGTGACAAGCGGTAGAAAATGGATGGATGGATATTAGTGATATTGTTATTATAAGCGCTAACGCAGTGATCACTAGCGTGTGTGCCTATGTTACATCATCGACTGATCAGCTGCTTCCTCGTTTCCTTTCTCCCTGTAAGTTTATTGTAGATCATAAATCATGCCTCTCACCTGGAAAGTAGAAAGATGAGGGTGTACTCCGACAAATTGGTACACTTTGACAGCCAATTTAGACCCGACACGAAAAGACGCTTGGTTCAACCCCACTTTTCTTTTGCGAGGATTAGGAGTCATCCTTCATCTAAATGGGAATATATGAACATCCGAGCAGTCGGCATCCTATAGACAGCAGACGTTGTACGGTAAGTGATGTATTATTGTGTTTGTTGGCTCTAATAAAGTCTGCAGTGAGTAATAATCAGTGATGAAGAAAAAAAAAGTAAACATTGTGATGCGTTTTTTAAATTAATGCACTGCATATGCTTAAAATGATCAAAATACGTCAATATTAAATGTTATTATAAATGTTACTATATGACATATATACTGTACTTACATCATGTATGTAAAACCTTAATGGAGGTGTTTGGATGTTTTTAAGGGCTTTATAGGCAGAATAGAGCGGCTCTCATAGGCTCCATTGTAAGCGGACTTTTGATCGCATTTATTTAATATTTAGAATGCATTAAAATAAAATCCATCCGTTGTAATGTTTTTTTATAATAATTGTGAACAAAAAAGAGGAGTCCTAAAGGCAGACAAAAAGCTATATATAGTATTGGTTTTGAAAATGAAAAATATCAAAATGGCCCATTGAATTATTTACAATGACATATTCTTTAATTTTTCAAAGTTTGGACGCCCCCTGATTTAAACAGACCCACTGCACGAAGGCGCTTTTTCGGAATTAAGAGCAGCAGTAAAAATGCCTGAAAATGATTGCTCCTCTTTTATATGCGTCCACATTTGACATTTATATCATGCAGCAGGACTGCAATAAAACATGGCCACTTGAAGGGTTTTCTCCTACCAGATAGAAGGAGGAGGAGGAGGGAGTGTCTTGGAAAGACACGGAGTATACACCGAGTGACTCAGCTTTGCATTGCGACACGTCCCCAGTGGGAGATCACTCAGGCCTAATACTTCTACGCCTGTGTTCAAATATTTACTCGTCTCCATGCAAATGGTGCACATCCTAAACGTATGAATGAAATATGTGTGTATTTGTTTGTGTGTGTGTGTGTGTGCATTCTCGTTGCTCTACAGCCTGTGCTGGTAAGAAGATGGTCACCATGCGTGGCGATTCCTAATGACTTATTAATTAATAAGATGCTAATTAATTAAGGTTGTACTCTGCGTGCAGAGGAGGCTTGGAGACACTTTGTGTGGATGGCAAGCAGCTGTTATTGTCAGGAGGATATTTGTCTTCATGTATGGGAATACAACATGTGTATAGGGTCACGGTTCGGGACGTAGTTTTCTCCAAAATAATGCTATTGTACGACAAAACATCCCTCGTAGCAAAATAGTCTATTTGCCTTTGTATCATTTAGCATCC
>NC_084739.1:80452580-80525080 GCF_033978785.1 Entelurus aequoreus
ATGGCGGTCATTTACGTTAAGGAAGTAGTTTGACATGTACTTCGGTATCAGGGAGGTGTAGCGGATTTTATAGACTAGGCTCAGTGCAAGTTGTTTAACTCTGTCTTCCACCTTGAGCCAGCCCACTTTAGAGAAGTGGGTAGGAGTGAGGTGGGATCTGGGGTGGAGGTCTAGAAGTAACCTGACTAGCTTGTTCTGAGATGTTTGGAGTTTAGATTTGAGGGTTTTGGAGGTGCTAGGGTACCAGGAGGTGCATGCGTAATCGAAAAAGGGTTGAACGAGAGTTCCCGCCAGAATCCTCAAGGTGCTTTTGTTGACCAGAGAGGAGATTCTGTAGAGAAATCTCGTTCGTTGGTTAACCTTTCTGATTACCTTGGTTGCCATTTTATCACAGGAATACCGATACCAATAAATACAAAGCCAGTTTTGCTGACAGCACTTCCCAAATTGGAGACGTTAACCGCAGAAGTGGGTTTTCGAGCTCTGACACCTCCTCTGCATTATTTCCAGCCTCCAAAGACCAGGCTCACAACACAACAGTTCCATATTGGAATGGTACACTTACGCCGATGTTAGCTCCAGGGCTTTTTTTTTCTTCTTCTTGATACAGAATTGAAAGCGTGTGATGAATTGGTGTCTTGACACGACGTCCCCGCCATATTTCACACTCCAGCGTCCAGACTCAAAATGCAAATGGTCCCATTTGGAAACGGCGGCGATGCATTAACATAATAGCGCTATTTACCGCGGTGGTCCCTAAAGGCGTAAACCAAACCGCGGGAACGGAACCGAATGTTTAAACAAGTTCAGTGAAAATAGGACGACGATCAATAGTTCACGAGAATTGATCATCATCATTGGTTACACTGTGCAAGAAAAGTGCTGATCGTGAATTGGGGGCAAGTGGAGCAGTGCACCACTAGAGCCACCAGATGGTGCTGGTGTGACAACCAGGAGTGTCCCGATACAACTTTTTCGCTTCTGATACAACACCGATATTCGAGCCTTGAGTATCGGCCGACACCGATATTAACCCGGTACGATATCAGCAGAAGTCATTCATACTTGTATCATTTTGTAGTGTGGAATGTTAGAAAAGGTGTAATCAAGTGAAACGGGTCAAACAGTAGCTATGAAAAACACTAACCTATTTGTTATTAAGCATCTGGAATGGACTTATGCTGTCTTTAAGTTGAAGGGGAGTGGTAACCTTTTTTTTTTTTGGCGAGGCCTAATGGCCACAGTAATTCATGAATTTACGTTTTATTAATTTTTAAAAAATGCCTCCTTTATTTTTATGTATCTTTGCAACAATTGAGTAGTAACGGAGTAGTAATTTCAATGCTTCAATAAAGTGATAACTACGAAATAAACTCCACAGCAAATCAGACATATTTGCAGCGTAAGTACAGATACACAACTGTTGACATGTTAGCATGTTGGCATGTTAGCATGCCAGCTTTTTTAAAACTCATTTAGCAGATATACACCTAACAGTCATATTTTGTCATTTGACTGTCTTATTAGCATGCTAACTTTTGAGCTAATTTTACAAGTATACACCTCAGAGTCAAATATTTTGTTGCTTCACACGTGCTCAATGTTGGAATGTTAGCTTTGTAGCAAATTTTGCAAGTTTATACCTCAGAGTAAAATATGTTGTTACTTGTTGAATGCGAGATTTTTTGGCTAATTTGATATGCTATTGTTAGCATGCTTACTTGCACTAATTTTACAAGTATACACCTCAGAGTCAAATATTTTGTTGCTTCACACGTGCTCAATGTTGGAATGCTAGCTTTTTAGCTCATTTTAGCAGCTTTTACACCTCAGAGTAAAATATGTTGTTACTTGTTGAATGCGAGATTTTTTGGCTAATTTGACATGCTATTGTTAGCATGCTAATTTGCGCTAATTTTACAAGTATACACCTCAGAGTCAAATATGTTGTTGCTTCACATGTGCTAAATGTTGGAATGCTAGCTTTTTAGCTCATTTTAGCAGCTTTTACACCTCAGAGTAAAATATGTTGTTACTTGTTGAATGCAAGATTTTTAGCTAATTTTACATGTTATTGTTAGCATGCTAACTTGCACTAATTTTACAAGTATATACCCAGGGCCGTCCCGTGGCATAGGCCGTATAGGCAAATGCTAAGGGTGCCGTCCATCAGGGGGCGCCACGCCAGTGCCACAAATGTTGGAGAAAAAAAAAAAAAAAAGAAAGTTGGTACTATTATTTCTAAATACAAAAAATAATCCCACGTTAATTAAAATGCAAAGTAAAGCCTATTTAATAGAAATATTATTTGTTACAACATTACGCCCCCCCTCCCCCCGCACGGTGCGCCCCCTCCCTTCCCGTATCATGACTTTTTTTGGACGTCACCACATGAAAAAAACGACTCTGTCCACAGATTTCTTCATTATAATAGACCTATATTTCAATTGTACATAGTTTTAATTTCGATAGGTGTTTAAAGGCCTACTGAAAGCCACTACTACCGACCACGCAGTCTGATAGTTTATATATCAATGATGAAATCTTAACATTGCAACACATGCCAATACGGCCGGGTTAGATTAGTAAAGTGTAATTTTAAATTTCCCGCGCAATATTTTGCAGAAAACGTCTCGGTATGATGACGTTTGCGCGTGACGTCACGGCTTGTGCGGACATGTTTATTCCTATCCTTTCTGATAACCGAAAAGTTTTGTATTTCTATCTCTGAGTCAGAAATACTTTGATCAAATTTGGTTTCAGAGAAACACAAGATTTTTACCTTCGTGTTGAGGAACATTTCTCTGATTTGGTCAAGTTTGGCTCCAGAGAGGCTGTTCACATTAAGGTGGATGATGTGTAGTCCACTGGAACCAAAAAGAGCATCAGAGTCCGCTGTGTTGTGGTACTGACCAGAAAAATTGTTGGTTATTATTGCTGTTGAAGTTGAAGAGCAAGGAGAGAGAGGAGAGAGAGAGAGAGGCATATTGATCGTCCTCCAGGTGAAGGGGGAAGGAGAGGGAGGGGGAGGGGCGGAGTTGGAGAGGGGGAGGCCAGGTAGGGTTGCTGGGGGTGGGGTTGGGTTTCCTTTTGGCGGGCTTTTTTGAAGACAAAGAGAAAGAGAATAACGAAAATGTTTGTGTAAAGGCGCCTCTAAATCCTGTGTATGCCGCGTCCTCGACCGTCTGGGACCGGGGAGAGGCCGCGTGGACCCCCGCCATCTCGTGCAGTTCCCCGCAATCACCGATGTCTGGGTCGCCGTCCACCGCAGCCGCCGCGTCGTTCACCGCCGCTGAGTCGCTGCCTTCTCCGATGACCGGGTCGTCCTCCACCGCCGCCGCCGAGCCTCCGACCGTGTCGATGAACGGGGCGAAGTCCTCCGCCGAGCCGCCGATCACTGGAGCACAGGTGAGCTTGAGCTGAGATGAGCCGGTAGCCGAGTTAGCTTCGATGGCGACGCTAGCAGTAGCATTGCTAGTCTTCGCCAGTCGGGACAACATTAACCGTGTTGTTGCAGGTCCAGGGTTGAGTTCAGTGTCTCCTGATAGTAGAAGTAATAGTAGTATTATTGACTTTCTGTCTATCCTTCCAGTCAGGGGCATGTTTCTTCTGCCTCGATGTGCAGACAAGCATGATGCTAACACGTTAGCTCCAAAGCCAAGGTGCTTCGCTGATGTATTGTCGTGGAGATAAAAGTCACTGTGTATGTCCATTTCGCGTTCTTGACTCTCATTTTCAAGAGGGTAGAGTATCCGAGGAGGTTTAAAATATAAATCCGTGATCCACAGTAGAAAAAGGAGGAAGTGTGGGATAATCCTGCGTTCAAAGAACTTCGGCTTATTAGTGATTCCCAGAGCCAAAAAAAAGTCTGCGGGCTATAGAGCGTTTTCTATTCGGGCTCCAGTACTCTGGAATGCCCTCCCGGTAACAGTTAGAGATGCTACCTCAGTAGAAGCATTTAAGTCCCATCTTAAAACTCATTTGTATAATCTAGCCTTTAAATAGACCCCCCTTTTTTAGACCAGTTGATCTGCCGTTTCTTTTCTTCTCTCCTCTTCTCCCCTGTCCCTTGCGAGGGGGAGTTGCATAGGTCCGGTGGCCATGGATGAAGTGCTGGCTGTCCAGAGTCGGGACCCCGGGTGGACCACTAGCCTGTGCATCGGTTGGGGACATCTCTGCGCTGCTGACCCGTCTCTGCTCGGGATGGTTTCCTGCTGGCCCCGCTGTGGACTGGACTCTCGCTAATGTGTTGGATCCACTGTGGACTGGACTTTCACAATGTTATGTCAGACCCACTCGACATCCATTGCTTTCGGTCTCCCCTAGGGGGGGTTACCCACATATGCGGTCCTCTCCATGGTTTCTCATAGTCATTCACCGACGTCCCACTGGGGTGAGTTTTTCCTTGCCCGTATGTGGGCTCTGTACCGAGGATGTCGTTGTGGCTTGTACAGCCCTTTGAGACACTTGTGATTTAGGGCTATATAAATAAACATTGATTGATTGATTGAATCCGAGCAGTTGTTTGGATTCCCGATCGGGAGCGAAAGAGAGTGCGACCGCTCATCTCGGCGTCCAGTTAGCTATGTATATTCACCAGGATATTGAATACATAACTCGCACTGATCTTAACCACAATGACCTGGAATCTGTGCGGGTGGAAATCAAATTTAAAAACGCTAAGCCGGTACTAATAGGGACTGTTTATAGACCCCCTAATCAGAGTGATTTCTATGGGGCTTTGGAAGAATGCTTGGCAGGGACAGACAACATGGAGAAAATTATAACTGGGGATCTGAACACAGATATTCAACGCAAAGATGCGCCTGTCTTCAGATCCTTCAGCAAGTTTTGTAATCTGCACGGTCTTTCCCAGCTAATAGCGCTACCCACAAGGGTGTGTGATTCCACCCAATCAACCATAGATCTCATTCTCACTTCAGACCGGCCTAAAATAAAAAATAGTGGGGTCATGACCTGTGGTCTTAGCGACCACTATATAACCTTCTGCACCCGTAAAATAGCTAAACCTAAAGCCAATGGCCACATAACAGCCCAATCCAGATCCCTCAAAAAATACTCCAATGACAATTTCAACTTAAAATTAGATGAGTGGGACTGGTCCCCTGTGCTCGCGAGCAACCTGGTCGATGTTGCTTGGGATCGCTTCAAAACGGCGTTCCTAAGGATACTAAATGACATGGCTCCCGTGAAAACAGTCAGGATCAAAGCCCGCTCGGAACCATGGATGAATCCGGACCTATTAGCTACCATAAAAGACAGAGACAGGAAATACTCTGAATACCAAAAATGTAAAACAGAAGTAGATAAACAACCCAATAATATCAACCTCAAATTACTCCTTTCAACTCTCAAAAAGCAATGCAATAAATTAAGAAATAAGTCAACCAACCTGACTAAATCCTTAAAAAAAAATTACATCACATTATGTGATGACTGTATTATGATTACTATATTACTCAGATATGGTAACACTAGTGAGCAGTAAAGAATATGAAGTGATTTTTGGTCTAGAAAATATTTAGCTTTATTCATTATTGATGTGTTTTTTGCTACTTTATGTTATATGTTGGGCAGCACGGTGGCAGAGGGGTTAGTGCGTCTGCCTCACAATACGAAGGTCCTGAGTAGTCGTGAGTTCAATCCCGGCCTCGGGATCTTTCTGTGTGGAGTTTGCATGTTCTCCCCGTGACTGCGTGGGTTCCCTCCGGGTACTCCGGCTTCCTCCCACCTCCAAAGACATGCACCTGGGGATAGGTTGATTGGCAACACTAAAAATTGGCCTTAGTGTGTGAATGTGAGTGTGAATGTTGTCTGTCTATCTGTGTTGGCCCTGCGATGAGGTGGCGACTTGTCCAGGGTGTACCCCGCCTTCCGCCCGATTGTAGCTGAGATAGGCTCCAGCGCCCCCCGCGACCCTAAAGGGAATAAGCGGTAGAAAATGGATGGATGGATGTATTATGATGATAGTATATATGATAGTATATATCTGTATCATGAATCAATTTAAGTGGACCCCGACTTAAACAAGTTGAAAAACTTATTCGGGTGTTACCATTTGGTGGTCAATTGTACGGAATATGTACTTCACTGTGCAACCTACTAATAAAAGTCTCAATCAATCAAAAAAAACCCATTGTGGCCAGCTATTAAGTCGTCTGTTTCATCGCAAAATTCCACAGTATTCTGGACATCTGTGTTGGTGAATATTTTGCAATTTGTTTGTTTAATGAACAATGAAGACAGCAAAGAAGAAAGCTGTAGGTGGGAAGCAGTGTATTAGCGGCTGGCTGCAGCAACACAACCAAGAGGACTTTGAGTTGGATAACAGACGTGCTACCGTGAGTACGCAGCTTTGGCTTCCAAACATTTGATCGCTTGCCCGTTCGTGCGTGCCGCTATGTGCATGTCACGTACGTAACTTTGGGGAAATTTATGTGCTGTATAAACTTTACGGAGGTGGACGGTACTTTGGGCTGTGGGATTGAGTGTGTTGTGCGGGTGTTTGAGTTGTATTGGTGGGTTATATGGACGGGAGGGGGGAGGTGTTTGTTATGCGGATTAATTTGTGGCATATTAAATATAAGCCTGGTTGTGTTGTGGCTAATAGAGTACATATGTGTCTTGTGTTTATTTACTGTTTTAGTCATTCCCAGCTGAATATCAGGTCCCACCCGCCTCTCACAGCATCTTCCCTATCTAATGCCCTCTAATCCTTCACTCTCACTTTCCTCATCCACAAATCTTTCATCCTCGCTCAAATTAATGGGGTAATCGTTGCTTTCTCGGTCCGAATCGCTCTCGCTGCTGGTGGCCATGATTGTAAACAATGTGCAGATGTGAGGAGCTCCACAACCTGTGACGTCACGCTACTTCCGGTACAGGCAAGGCTTTTTTTTAACAGCGACCAAAAGTTGCGAACTTTATCGTCAATGTTCTCTAC
The DNA here is from genome assembly GCF_033978785.1 of Entelurus aequoreus. Lineage (NCBI taxonomy): Eukaryota > Metazoa > Chordata > Actinopteri > Syngnathiformes > Syngnathidae > Entelurus > Entelurus aequoreus. Next base: position 80,459,545 of record NC_084739.1, read on the forward strand.
TAAATCCTTTCAGCAAAAATATGGCAATATCGCGAAATGATCAAGTACGACACATAGAATGGACCTGCTATCACCGTTTAAATAAGAAAAAAAATCGCATTTCAATAGGCCTTTAAAGTGCAATGTGACACAACCCTGTCCACAGATTTCTTCATTATAATAGACCTATATTTTAATTGTACATAGTTTTAATTTCGATAGGTGTTTAAGTTTGATTTTTTTTTATTTTTAATGCTGGCTTTGTCAATGTAAACGTATGTTTCCCCATGTCAATAAAGCCCCTTTAAAGGCCTACTGAAATGAATTTTTTTTATTTAAACGGTAATAGCAGATCCATTCTATGTGTCATAGTTGATAATTTCGCGATATTGCCATATTTTTGCCGAAAGGATTTAGTAGAAAACATTGACGATAAAGTTCGCAACTTTTGCTCGCTGATAAAAAAAGCCTTGCCTGTACCGGAAGTAGCGTGATGTCACAGGAGCTAGTATTCCCCATTGTTTACAATGGAGCGAGAGAGATTCGGAGCGACAAAGCGACGATTACTCCATTAATTTGAGCGAGGATGAAAGATTTGTAGATGAGGAACGTTACAGTGAAGGACTAGAGAGGCAGTGATGGACGTATCTTTTTTCGCTCTGACCGTAACTTAGGTACAAGCTGGCTCATTGGATTCCACACTCTCTCCTTTTTCTATTGTGGATCACGGATTTGTATTTTAAACCACCTTGGATACTATATCCTCTTGAAAATGAGAGTCGAGCACGCAAAATGGACATTTAAAGTGACTTTTATCTCAACGACAATACATCTGTGACACACTTAGCTACTGAGCTAACGTGATAGCATCGTTCTCAAATGAAGATAGAAACAAAAGAAATAAACCCCTGACTGGAAGGAAAGACAGAAGATCAACAATACAATTAAACCATGTACATGTAACTACACGGTTAAAAATTCCCAGCCTGGTAAGGCTTAACTATGCTGTTGCTAACGACGCTAAGGCTAATTTAGCAACTTAGCAACCGGACCTCACAGAACTATGATAAAAACATTAGCGCTCCACCTACGCCAGCCAGCCCTCATCTTCCCATCAACAGCCGTGCTCACCTGCGTTCCAGCGATCAAGGTGAGCACGGGCTAGGCGTCTGCTATCAGGGTAAGTAGTCCTTGTTGTGTTGCTGTAAGTATTGTACTTAGCCGCTAAGACACCGATCGATCCCACCTACAACGTTCTTCTTTGCAGCCTCCATTGTTCATTAAACAAATTGCAAAAGATTCACCAACACAGATGTCCAGAATACTGTGGAATTTTGTCGAAGAAAACAAGAGGTTTCTGTATCAGGTCCGATGGGGTCCAACCACTTCCGTGGATTTTGTGACGTCACGCGCATAAATCATATCAAAAGGAGTTTTTTTAACCGGAAGTGTGGCGGGAATTTTAAAATTGCACTTTATAAATTAACCCGGCCGTATTGGCATGTGTTGCAATGTTAAGATTTCATCATTGATATATAAACTATCAGACTGCGTGGTCGCTAGTAGTGGCTTTCAGTAGGCCTTTAAATTGAATTGAGAGAGAGAGAGAGAGAGAGAGAGAGAGGAGAGGGGGGCGGGGGGGTGAAGTGTATGAGAGAGAGAGAGAGAGAGAGAGAGAGAGAGAGAGAGAGAGAGAGAGAGAGAGAGAGAGAGAGAGAGAGAGAGAGAGGGGGTGGGGGTGAAGTGTGAGAGAAAGAATGAGGAAGAGCTCCTGGTCCCAACAACACATGCGGGCTTGCTGATGAGGCGCCGCCGCGGTCATTCAGGTCGCTCCGGAGGCGCTCCGTGGAAACAAGCCGCCGGCAGCCGCCGAGACAACATCGCCACCACCACCGAGAGGTAAACAAACAAAGATAGACGGAAGGAAACAAAACAAAAAAAGTGTCCGTTCATGGGAATCCGGACCGGTTCTGCCCCCCTCGTCTGTTTTGAGCCTCGCCGCCGTATAAGAAGCGCCTCACTCGGATCACCTCCACTCCTCCTCGGCCGGCAGACGCGGCTCCTCCCCCGGGCTGCACTCACCGCTCACGGCGCGTAAAGAAAGGTAGGAAGTTGCTCATTCGCAACACGTATAGTTGAAGTTTCTTGTCGTTAAGAATAAAGGCGTTATGTTTGGTCCACACCCCCCTGACGGTGGATGCGGCTCATCCGCGCTGCGCCTCTCGTCGCCCGGCTCGGGCCGCCGGTGGGGGTCCCCCGGTGGTGCTCTTTCTTCCTCCCTCATCCACTCTCCTCCTCATCCTGCAGGGACAACAATTAGGCATGCAGAGCACGTCCTCTCGCCTTTTATAGACTTTCGGCGTGCAAGTTGGGTGTCAAACATGCGCAGATGGTGCTCAGACACTGTGAGCTGGACCACTGATCCACTGAACCACTTTTGCTTGGTTTGGTCAGGGAAGCAGAGGGGGTCCCCCAAACCCCCATCCATCCATTGCATGCATGCGGGATGCTGATGATTCTTTGCAGGGATGGAAGAAAAAAAAAAGGTGTTTTATGATGCCTTTCCATGCCATTCCTCTTCTTGGCGTTGCAGAGGATGTGGAATAGGATTTCACAGAAGAAAGCGTGTCACATCTCCATAAGGTTATCATCAGTCGTGTTTAATAATGCAGCTTGTGAGAGGATTTAGTGGCCCTTTGTAAATATAGATATTGCAAATTGATCCTGGGGCGGGAAGGTTACAATATCATCCTCCAGATTAGGTAAATGATGCCAGAGGTCAATGCCCGTATCCTCTCAAAGAACATATTTCTATCAGGGTTTGATAGCTTCTTAAAGGGGAGCTGCACTTATTTTTTTTAAATTTTGCCATTCGTTCACGTTACGTCTGAGGCGCATGGCTGCGCTGGTCGGTGTTCCCTCCAATGCAGAAAACAAGCTGGAAGGATTAAAGTTAAAGTTAAAGTACCAATGATTGTCACACACACACTAGGTGTGGTGAAATTTGTCCTCTGCATTTGACCCATCCCCTTGGGGAGCAGTGGGCAGCAGCGGCGCCGCGCCCGGGAATCATTTTGGTGATTTAACCCCCAATTCCAACCCTTGATGCTGAGTGCCAAGCAGGGAGGTAATGGGTCCCATTTTTATAGTCTTTGGTATGACTCGGCTGGGATTTGAACAAGCTTTTAATTATCAAAAACTGAGGATGCTAACAAGCCCAAAAAAGCCCAATATGTCACCAAGGGTGTACAGCGAGGAGTATGCAGAAAAGACCCTAGAGCGAGGCGAAAAACCAGGAGAACGTAAATGTCGCGTATAGCGAGCATTGACCCAGCAACTCGTGCCGGGTGACAGAAAACTATAAAGGGGAGTGATCGACCAAAACACCTGGTGGGAACACTAATTGCTAACCAAAGACAGGTGAGGAGAATCAGTGCCCATGGAAACCAACAGTAACAGGGTGCACCCAGGAAACAGACTAAAACATAGGAAACTACTAAACATAAATCGTGCCATGATCATGACGTCACGATCATTATGAGAAACAAGAAGACATAAGATTTTGCAGTCTTAACATGTAAAAATGGTGTCGTTCTCAGCGGCTCGCAATGCAGCTAATGAGAGCAATCGATTCTACCTCGAAATCACTTTTAAAATGCATCCAAAGACCGTCAACAATACTCAGTTTACGTTCCCTAACCCAGTGATTTTCAACCTTTTATTTTAGCCAAGGCACATTTTTTTAATTAAAAAAAATACGAAGGCACACCACCAGCAGAAAAGGTTCAAAAATGAAACTCCACCTGGTTGTCGTGCCTTGTTTTGAGTTTGCTGTTTCATGTGTGTAGTGCTTTAGTTCCTGTCTTGCGCTGTTATTTTGGTGACCCTTCCTGTTTTGTTGGTGTTCTCCTGTAGCAGCTTCACGCTTTCCTTTGAGTGCTATTGCCCGCACCTGCTTTGTACGCTATCCTTCTTTGTGTGGACATTGTTGATTGTCATGTCGTGTACGGACGTACTTTGTGGACGCCGTCTCTGCTCCACACGCTGTAAGTTTTTGCTGTCATCCAGCATTCTGTTTTTGTGTACTTTGTAGCCAGTTCAGTTTTACTTTTGTTTTGCATAGCCATCCCTATGCTTCAGTGCCTTTTCCTAGCGGGACTTGCCTTTTGTTCAGATTTGGTTTAAGCGTTACATACCTTTTTACCTGCACGCTGTCTCCTGCTGTGCTTTGCATATTGGGATCACGACAAACCATCCTCGAGTAATTTGTAATTTGTATTAGTCGTCTCGTAGGTGGCTATCAATGCTGCTAACGGCAGTAAATCAGGGGTTCTTAATCTTTTCTACCTCGGCGCCCAACTCTTCCACTACATAGCAACTAAACTACTAAAATCTTAACACCCATTTAGTTTTCTTACTTTTGATTTCAATTGTGTTCACAAATCATATTTAACCTATTTACAGTTTACAACCTTGTCAAATGATATGAAAGCATGTGTTAATCCCAAAGATTATTATTTAGTTAACACACAAACTTTAGGCTTAGGTCAGGCTGATTAGAAAACTAAGTACTAATCAAATATACTGTATACGAGGGACTCATAAATAACTGATTACATTATTTAATGCTGCAATAAATAAACTAAATTAATGATATATAATAGTCAATAAAGTTAATGTGCATATGAAAATACAGCTTCCCCACATTAGTCATAATTTTTGCGCTTAAGACTTCTTTTGTTTGTTTGATATTGTCATTACTGCCACAATCTTTAAAATCCTAAAAAAATATATTTTGAATAATAGGCACAATTCCCCCAAAAAGTGCAGTTACTCTTTAAGCAAAGCCAGAACGCTTGTTTGAGCAGCTGTGTCATCGTATTATTATCTTTTCTGGCAAATGCAACCAGAAAATGTGCTGTAAGATGAGCTGGGTGTTTACAATAAATATAGTGAACTGTTAATGGTTAGCCGAAAGGGCAATAAAGTGCAGATTCTTACTGCAGATAAAGAGCAAGCGAGCTTTCTTCTCGGGTGATTCTCAAGTGCGCGATGTTCAAAAAGGTGGTGGGATGCTGATGTACTTGAAGCTCAGTGGACAATTGGCTTGTAAGTGACCGTCGACCCACGGCAATCCCCCAGGAGGAGTCCATGTTTGTGAAATCAGTGCACCCGTTGGCCGGATTTACCATTCTTCATCGCTATCAACCAAGCGGAACATCACAGATCGTCGCGTTCGTTTCGGTAAAAAAATCAGCTTGAGTGCTGTGTTTTGAAATCGAAATTACAATTTGCTTCAAATAGTGCGGATTTAAGTAAAGTCACATTTTGAGTATATTTTACATGTTAGTAGCCAAATTCAAGTGTTAATTTAAATATTACAGTGTTGTATTTGTGTTAGTTTCTGTTATATTGTGACGATCGATAAAGATTAGAGATGTCCAATAATATCGGACTGACGATATTATCGGCCGATAAATGCTTAAAAAGGTAATATCGGAAATTATCGGTATCGGTTTCAAAAAGTAATATTTATGACTTTTTAAAACGCCGCTGTACGGAGTGGTACACGGACGTAGGGAGAAGTACAGAGCGCCAATAAACCTTAAAGGCACTGCCTTTGCGTGCCCGCCCAATCACATAATATTTACGGCTTTTCACAAACACAAGTGAATGCAACGCATACTTGGTCAACAGCCATACAGGTCACACTGAGGGTTGCCGTATAAACAACTTTAACACTGTTACAAATATGTGCCACACTGTGAACCCACACCAAACAAGAATGACAAACACATTTCGGGAGAACATCCGCACCATAACACAACATAAACACAACAGAACAAATACCCAGAACCCCTTGCAGCGCTAACTCTTCCGGGACGCTACAATATACACCCCCCGCTACCTCCCCCACCCACCAACCCCACCCACTTCAACCTCCTCATGCTCTCTCAGGGAGAGCATGTCCCAAATTTCAAGCTGCTGTTTTGAGGCATGTTAAAAAAAATAATGCACTTTGTGACTTCAATAATAAATATGGCAGTGCCATGTTGGCATTTTTTTCCATAACTTGAGTTGATTTATTTTGGAAAACCTTGTTACATTGTTTAATGCATCCAGCGGCGCATCACAACAAAATTAGGCATAATAATGTGTTAATTCCACGACTGTATATATCGATATCGGTTGATATTGGAATCGGTAATTAAGAGTTGGACAATATATCGTCAAAAAAGCCATTATCGGACATCTCTAATAAAGATATTCACCAAGCGTGGCGTCCCATACCAGGTGAGGGTTAACAATGCTAACAACAACTTGGCGGCTAATCTTAGCGCCACTCTATCTGTACTGTACTGTCTCTTCACCACAAGAATCAAGTTGACCAACTTGTGGTGAAAAAAGCTTTTGATGCACTCCATCTTCAACTCCTGCCTCATCAATAGCACATATCCACATTGGTGGGCTTTTGAGGAGTCAAAGGCTAACAAGACGGTCGTAGCTGCGACTCTCAAGTTTGGCTACTTTGGACAGAACAACTTACAGCCGTGGTTTCATCCCATGGAAGACAAGTTTCTACTTAGGAATTACTCAGGATGTGATTAAGTATTTCCACGTAGTGTCCATGTTGTAGTGGCCGGGTGACAACCACAGCATTTAGAGATGAGTACCGAATCCACAACATTTTTCCCCACCGGTCCTTCACGTAAATTATAACGGTGCCATGTTTACCTCTCGGTAATGTTGCAATTTTCAATGCCAAAAACAAATTGACTTAAAAAAAAAAAATGCACCAGCTTGATACCAATACACATTGGTTTTGCTATTAACATGCTACTGATTAGCATTAGCGACTTTGAATTGCGATTTCAACACCTCCAAATTTGTTAATGAAAAGTACAACTAAGATGCACGTTACAATCAAACAGCTGGTGCGTAAAGAGTACAATACTTACAGTATTAACACTTCTAGGGCGCAACAAAATACTAGAGCTCAAAGACTGAACTGTCTAGCCAACGCACCATAAACACCTCCAAATTTGTTAATGAAAACTACAACTATTATGTACGTTACAATCAAAGAGCTGGTGCGTAATAAGTACAATACTTATAGTATTAACACTTCTAGGGCGCAACAAAAGACTAGAGCGCAAAGAATGAACTGACTAGCCAACGCACCATAAACTATATACTACTGCTATCTAACGTCTTGGACTTACATATATATATATTGCAATAAAAGATGAGATTTATCATCAAGAACAATTAATGTTGATCAATACACAGAGAAGTACCTAAAAATTGGTACCGGTATTGATTGTCAGGGACTGAGAATTGGTACCGTATCGGCGGAACCGGGAATTGGTACCATATGGGGTCAAATGTGAACGGTACCCATCCGTAATATTTGGGTGAAATGAGTGTAAATGTGACGATATGGGTGTTATTTTATCTTCCGAAGACTGTTAATTGTGTTTAAAAAAACATATTTAGAAGGTCATGAACAGTTTTTAATGCTCTATGAAAGTCAGATATCACACACAGGACAGTTTATTATGTAAAAATTATTTTAGTTATATTGTAAAACTTACAAACGTTGCTTGGAGCGATGAACGAAGAATCCATACGAGTAGCAACGCTACGGACGGCTCTAAGATGGAACGGCACTTGTACTTTCGGTTGAAAGCTCAGTTTAAACAGAAAGGGCAACGCAGTAGTGCAGTGAGCGACTCCAAAATATGGCGCCATAGCTCAAACAATAACACGCCTATTCAGTGTGTTTGCTTGTTTTTCTTAATATTATGGCCGCTAGCGAAGAAAAATCCATAAATTATCCGCACTGTTTTATGAGCCGCAGGGTTCAAAGCGCCGGGAAAAAGCAGCGGCTTATAGTCAGAAGTTTTCTTAAGGCAGCCCTCCAATGAAAACGAGTTTGACACCCCTGCGCTAAATGGAAGGCGCTCCTTATTTTCTCACTTATTAGACGTAAGTTTAGTAGATCAGCTTTGCATGAGACATCAGGTTTGCACCTCTTTTAACACACGCAAGCCTTTAGTACAGGGGTGTCCAACTCATTTTAGATCGGGGGCCACATGGAGAAAAATCTACTCCCTAGTGGGCCGGACTAGTAAAATCACGGCACGATAACTTAAAAATAAAAGACAACTTTGTTTAAAAATCGAACAAGCACACTCTGAAAATGTACAAATCATATTCATTTATTTATTTATTTTTACACTTACATTTTGCGGTTAATAGGATTCTATCTTTATTTGTCGTTATTTATATTTTATGAATAAATGATGTGATAATGTTCATCAGTCAACTCATTGGTGTTCAATTTCAATCCATCAAAATACATTACAGTATGTTATTTATGTAGTTTGATCATTTTCCTCGACTAATGTACTGACATCACGTTGTTTATTTTGTACATATCTAGCATCGTCTACAAAGATACAAATAATTGCTATTGCGACATCCAGTGGACACATTTAGAACAGCAGTTTCTTTCATTCAAAAATTTCTGGTAAATTTTTATACTTAGCAAACTCATGATCTCTCTGATCCGACCACTGCTTTAGTAGATCAGTACGAGACTCGTCATCGTAAGCGTTGCTATCCTTGCTGTTTATTATTGTCATACAACACAACCTATCTGCCTCATCAATATTCATGTTTCACACCCCCTCCTTTGCTTTTTGTCCAAACGACCACGATAGTGTACACACAGTACATGTGCAAATAATTACTCATTCTTTACGGCGCACCCCCTTTAATCATCTGCGAGTATTCTCCCCCACCCCGCCGCCGCCGCCGCCTGCTTCCAGACGCTGGATGATGCAGCGCAGGCACACAGCGAGCCTGCCGGCTGATAAAATATGGATGAGTCCAAACATGGTTACATGTGAGGAATTGGCTGTCGCACTCGCCGGAGCAATAGTCTGCTTAATGTATGGCGAGAATGAGCCTTCCCCGTGGGCAGTAAATACATCTCACTCGCATTGGATTTGCCGTCGGTAAACGCTCATCTTTAAGCCGCCTCAATAAGGAAACTGACACAAAAGCGTTCAGTGTGACAGCGTTTGCATTAGAGATGTCCGATAATGGCTTTTTTGCCGATATTCCGATATTGTCCAACTCTTAATTACCGATTCCGATATCAACCGATACCGATATATACAGTCGTGGAATTAACACATTATTATGCCTAATTTTGTTGTGATGCCCCGCTGGATGCATTAAACAATGTAACAAGGTTTTCCAAAATAAATCCACTCAAGTTATGGAAAATATGCCAACATGGCACTGCCATATTTATTATTGAAGTCACAAAGTGCATTATTTTTTTTTAACATGCCTCAAAACAGCAGCTTGGAATTTGGGACATGCAGCTTGGAATTTGGGACATGCTCTCCCAGAGCATGAGGAGGTTGAGGTGGGGGGGGATAGAGGGTAGCGGGGGTGTATATTGTAGCGTCCCGGAAGAGTTAGTGCTGCAAGGTGTTGTGGGTATTTGTTCTGTTGTGTTTATGTTGTGTTACGGTGAGGATGTTTTCCCTAAATGTGTTTGTCATTCTTGTTTGGTGTGGGTTCACAGTGTGGCGCATATTTGTAACAGTGTTAAAGTTGTTTATACGGTCACCCTCGGTGTGACCTGTGTGGCTGTTGACCAAGTGTGCATTGCATTCACTTGTGTGTGTGAAAAGCCGTAGATATTTTGTGACTGGGCCGGCACGCGAAGGCAGTGCCTTTAAGGTTTATTGGCGCTCCGTACTTCTCCCTACGTCCGTGTACACAGCGGCGTTTTAAAAAGTCATACATTTTAGTTTTTGAAACCGATAATTCTGAAACCGATACCGATAATTTCCGATATTACATTTTAAAGCATTTATCGGCCGATAATATCGGCAGTCCGATATTATCGGACATCCCTAGTTTGCATTAATGCACAGGATCTTGTGACTCGGTCCGCTGAATAGCATGTATTGGTTTTGGGTGTTCACTTCGTGGAAATACAGGGACTTACTAACTGCCCGTTAGGGTTGTCCCGATACCAATATTTTGGTACCGGTACCAAAATGTATTTCGATACTTTCCGATACTTTCCTACATAAAGGGGACCACAAAAAATGGCATTATTGGCTTTATTTGAACAAAAAATCTTACGCTACATTAAACATATGTTTCTTATTGCAATTTTGTCTTTAAATTAAATAGTGAACATACGAGACAACTTTTCTTTTATTAGCAAACTCCTAATTTGACTGCTGACATATGCAGTAACATATTGTGTCATTTTCCATTCTGTTATTTTGTCAACATTATTAAGGACAAGTGGTAGAAAATTAATTATTAATCCACTTGTTCATTTACTGTTAATATCTGCTTATTTTCCATTTCAACATGTTCTATCTACACTTCTGTTAAAATGTAATAATCACTTATTCTTCTGTTGTTTGATACTTTACATTAGTTCTGGATGATACCACACATTTGGGTATCAATCCGATACCAAGTAGTTACAGGATCATACATTGGTCATATTCAAAGTCCTCATGTGTCCAGGGACATATTTCCTGATTTTATAAACATAATATACATTTAAAAAAAAAAGAAAAAAGATTTTGTGATGCTAAAAAATATCTATGTAATCATAGTAGTAATGACTAGATACGCTCTTGTACTTGGTATCATTACAGTGGATGTTAGGTGTAGATCCACCCATGGCGATTGTTTACATTGTGACGCCGGTGAGCTATTGTATCCTCCTACGGTGTGTAGTAAAGCATGTTTAGCTATTCCTCGTCCTGCAGGGATGATACTTGTAAGAAACGTACTTTATTTGTCGCCATGGAGGCGAGGATTAGTGATTTACAAGTAGCTAAAACACTGCAGACTGCGAGTGGACATTAGCCGCTAGCTAGCTAGCCATGTTTTATTATATATTTATTATTTTTTATCTTTATATGTGTTACTTGTATTTTATCCTTTATTTCTTACTATTTTAAAGGTTTTATTATTTTTACTCTCCAGCGTTCGTCAGAGGAAGCCATCGTGATCAGGGGTTATCGGCCGTGCTGTGGGGGCGCTTTGTTTCAGCGTCCTGGTGGCCATGGTCTGATGGCTCCTGTGATGGTGTTTACTCACCTGGCTCCTCTGTACTCAAACATACATTCATTTGTTCATATAGTTTCTTGGGGGATATGGGTCATTGGGGTATTGTTTTTAAGTCTGTAAAGCACTTTGTGTTGCATATCTTTTATGTATGAAAAGCGCTTTATTAGTAAAGATTTGATTTGATAACCTGGTGCGCCTAATGTACGTATTAATTCTGGTTGTGCTAACTGATCCCGAAGCAATTGTATTTGGCACGCAGTGTAATGATAAGTGTGACCAGTAGATGGCAGTCACGCATAAGAGATACGTGTAGACTGCAGGTTGACGCCTGTTCAATTGACATCAGCGGATTATCCATAAATGGTAAAGGTGTACCCAAAGTGCTTTGTGCGGGTCCGCCATTTTAGTCCGGCGATATAGTCAATAAGCTCTTTTTATTTCTCTATCCTCTTGTTGTGGGGCAGACTGGTTCGTACATGCACATTCATCCTCCGTTGTTGCCATTTCTAATGTAAAGTAGCGTACAGTTCTGACGTATATCCGTTAGTAGACTCGCTATGGAAGGGCTAAAAACTACCGGTACAACAAAGATGATGGGGAAAAGACGCTGTCGAAGTGGAGTCACATAAACAAAAGCGCCCACAAAACGGCGCATCCTGAAGATACAGTCACAAAGCGGCTTGAAGATAGTTTTGTAAAACATAATCTATGCAATATTTTGCCCAAAGAACCACCATTACATGTTATATAGACCACAAGGAAGAGTTTTAAATGTAGAAAAATCTTAATATGACCCCTTTAATGCGCCTTTTGTATGAAAATAAACCTGAATAGACCCGCTCTCCGGAAGTGCAATTTATAATCCAGTGCGCTTTATGGTCCGAACAATATGAATGACAATGAAATAACACTCGTTTCGCCCAATATAGTAGCCTTGAGCGTGTTGTACTGTACATTACTGTACTCACCAGGTGTTCGGAGGATCCTCCGAGTGTCAATGATATGGCAGTCACCCGGCCACTACAACACTACCACGATGTGGAAATACTTCATCACATCCTGGGTAATTCCTGCAAGTTAGAACCGGGTTCCCACGTGCTAAAATCCCAGGCATAAGTGGTTTTGCAAAAAAACTTGGTCAACTTGACAGTCGCATCTACAACCGTAATCCCCGTTTCAATTAGGGCTGCCCAATTTTGAGAAAAAACCCAATTGCGATTTTTCTATAAAAAATTGCGGTTTGATTCGATTTGCAATTTTATTTTTTATAATGCATACAACTGCGTAAATAACAAGTAAAATAAATGTTCCGTCTCAACGGGCCACACATTAGAAGAATTTGCAATAATTTACTTTAAAAATATTTTGCTTTATGCAGACAGACTCACAGCTTTTGTCTACATCAGGCTATTAATTTGAAGAAATAATCGATACAAACTTTACATGTAATGTAATCGTAATGTATAGTAATAATGCAAGTAACCATTTAAAAATATATGAACTTTTTCTCATTACAATTTATCATTGTACTGTAATTGGAAGGCAGAAAACTGTTGTTATCCTAAATAAGTAAACAAAAAATAAATAAAATGGACTCATTTCTGAAAGCAAAAATTTTACTTAAAAAAATATTGAACAACGTAAAGTGCATTTTTCCCCAGTGGCAAAAACTAGGTTGGGCATGATCACGGGCATTCTCGCTTGTTTGTCCGTGTTGATGGGCTCATATTGTCCATCCGATTTAAACCTGAAATATTCCCACAACACGGACATTTAGCTTCGTAATCGTATTTTCATCCTCCTAATTTGTGTTACTTTGCGGAAAGTCGCGCGTAGGAGGCTGTCTGTCCGTGCTTCCTGTGGTGTAGAAAGCTCTAGTTTCCGCCCACCGAGACAAAGATTGTTGACTGAAAAGAGGGCTCACTGCGTTCAGTTAATTCTACTGTTTGAACACGGTCAGGCGTTGATAGCCATGCACAGAATGAGACCTCTTTTGAAGCGAGAGACGAACAAACGCAAGGCTCAACAAACCGATTGGCCAACGTGTCTTATCACTCAAATCCGGTGACGGCGGAGAAAAAAAACGGTACGTAATCGCACTAATTAAACCTCGATGTTGATTAATCGTGCAGTCCTAGCCATGTTGTTACAATTCTGCGTTTCCCAAATTGTCATTTCCACATCTCTCATGCCAAAGGTTCACATGATGTCGAAGATTCGTCGTTTTGTTAGCGTTAAGTGCGCGCGATAGGATAGTCACAAGGCTGACAATGTGGAACCGATGTGCTTATGATCGAAGCAGGAGTTGAACCGATGCAGTGCCATCCAAAAGTTGGTCAAGTTGATTGTCGCGCTGAAGCTAGCGGCAACATTAGCCGCCGTGTTGTTAGCATTGTTCACCCTTGGTGAATATCTTTATCGAGCGCCACAACGCAAACAGTAGAAAACCAGGTATAAATATAAAATACTGCACTGCAGAATATGCTCTAAATGTTCTTTTTTTCTTTTCTTTTAAATCTGCAATTTTTTTAAGCCGCAATATGAGGACTGTAAAGGTTCCTTTATAATCTTTTGTGCAGCAGTACTCAGACTACACCTGCAATTACTGTGTCATGAGGACGCCGGCATTTTCAGATATCTTGCCATTAACACTTCAGACTCCATGCTCCCTTGTGCTTTTTTTTAAAACGTAAACGTTTCGAGTAGTCACTCAAAACGATAGAAGGTGATCACAGTATGTCAATGGTACTTTAGAAGAACCTGAAAGTTCCAGTAGAGTGAAAAAATGATACACTATATTGCCAAAAGTATTTGGCCACCTGCCTAACTCACATATGAACTTGAAGTGCCATCCCATGGAATTGTCCAAAATGTTTTGGTATCCTGGAGCATTCAAAGTTCCTTTCACTGGAACTAAGCCAAGCCCAACTCCTTAAAAACCAACCCCACACCATAATTCCTCCTCCACCAAATTTCACACTCGGCACAATGCGGTCCATAATGTAGCGTTCTCCTGGCAACCTCCAAACCCAGACAGGTCCATCAGATTGCCAGATGGAAAAGCGTGATTCATCAGTCCAGAGAAGGTGTCACCACTGCTCTAGAGTCCAGTGGCGACATGCTTTACACCACTGCATCCCACGCTTTGCATTGGACTTGGTGATGGTCTCAGACACAATTGGCCCGCGAGACGTTATTTTGCGGCCCGCACCTTAATATGAAAATTTTATGTTAGTGCGGCCCGCAAGTTTTATATGAATGCCGCTTGACAGCGTCATACTTGCCAACCCTCCCGATTTTTCCGGGAGACTCCCGAATTTCAGGGCAACCATTCTCTCGAATGTCTGCCGATTTTCACCCAAACAACGATATTAAGGGTGTGCCGTGATGGCACCGCCTTTAGCGCCCTCTACAACCTGTACAAACAGCGTGCCAGCCCAGTCATATATTGAATTTGGCTTCTGTACACACACGTAAGTGACTGCAAGACATACTTGGTCAACAGCCACACAGGTCACACTGAGGGTGTGGGTTAGGGTTAGTTGACTTTGGAATATTTAAGAGCAAGGAAATTTCACGACTGGATTTGTTGCACAGGTGGCATCCTATGACAGTTCCACACTGGAAATCACTGAGAGCGGCCCATTCTTTCACAAATGTTTGTAGAAACAGTCTCCATGCCTAAGTGCTTGATTTTATACACCGGGCTAAGTGATTAGGACACCTGATTCTCATCATTTGGATGGGTGGCCAAATACTTTTGGCAATATAGTGTATGTGTAATTGTGTTTCATTGTATCCATTGAACCATATCCGATTGTATTTACAATCTGCAAAGTATGTGGAAAAAAACGTCTGAACATTGCAAAATGCCACAAATTTAGTCGGCCATTTGCAATATTCTGCTCCAAATATCTTCGGCGATTTCCGTAGATTCGGAGTCAAATGACGTCACTCTGACCTTATTATTAGATCAGTCATACTGGAAATATTGTCATGAGCCATGGTCCGTTTTTGTTTTCGTCATGTTTTTGTTATGTTCTGTTAGTTTAGACTCCATAGTTCCTGTTTTTGTGCACCCTTGTTTGTTTTAGTTACCATGGCGACTTATTAGTTTCACCTGCCTCTGGTGTTCGGGACACGCACCTGCTCTAATCAAGAGACCATTATTTAAGCCTGTTTTTGCCATACAGTCGTCCTGGCGTCATTGCTTGTTTCATGCGATACCATAGTTCATGCTGCTCGTTTTCATGTCCGGTTCCAAGCTTATGCTAGTTGTTCGATTTATGCCGTGTCCACGTAAGTGTTAGTTGTTTCATGCCACAGTTTGATACAGTTTCTCTATGTCCATAGTTCTTGCTAAGTGTTAGCGTCTATGTTTCCTGCGTTAAGTTTTTTTTTTGTTCTTTAGCCTCTCGTGTGAACGGCACGCTTTCCTTTTGTTTTGGTTCCTGTCTGTTCTGATGTGTAGGATTAATTGATTATTAAATATGTTCCTACCTTCAAGTCCTGTCCGGAATAGTCTGTTTGCATCCTGGGAGAACAAACCTCGCAGTGAGCTGTGACCCCCCCGTTATGACAAATATGCAAAAATTGTAAAGAGATGTGCTGTTTGTCATTCACAATCCTTATGTAAGGCAAGAACATGAATTGATTAGCGTGGACCCCGACTTGAACAAGTTGAAAAACGTATTCGGGTGTTACCATTTAGCGGTCAATTGTACGGAATATGTACTGTACTGTGCAATCTACTAATAAAAGTTTCAAAACACATATGCTTGGCTTTTTTGATGCATTCAAAACCATAAATAAATAGCTAATAATTGAGTCAACAGATCGAGGGTCCTCTATTGTGCTCATTATACCCTCTAAAACAGTGGTCCCCAACCACCGGTCCTCTTTTGTGCTCATTATACCCTCTAAAACAGTGGTCCCCAACCACCGGTCCGGGGACCGGTACCGGTCCGTGACGCATTTGCCACAGAAAAACATTACATAATTTATAAACGACTGCATTTTCTTCTACTTAACTTTCGCCTGTCCTACTAGACACACCAATACGCTTGTTTAAAGGTGTACAATAAAACTCCTCATAGGAAGTTGCCATTTGTTATATTTTTTATAACTTTGTGACATGATACAATGCACATTAAAGGCCTACT
Organism: Entelurus aequoreus; assembly: GCF_033978785.1. Taxonomy (NCBI): domain Eukaryota; kingdom Metazoa; phylum Chordata; class Actinopteri; order Syngnathiformes; family Syngnathidae; genus Entelurus; species Entelurus aequoreus. Next base: position 80,475,810 of record NC_084739.1, read on the forward strand.
GAAATGATTTTTTTTAATTTAAACGGGGATAGCAGATCCATTCTATGTGTCATACTTGATCATTTCGCGATATTGCCATATTTTTGCTGAAAGGATTTAGTAGAGAACATCAACGATAAAGTTCGCAACTTTTGGTCGCTGATAAAAAAAGCCTTGCCTGTACCAGAAGTAACGTGACGTCACAAGTTGAAAGGCTCCTCACATTTCCTCATTGTTTACACCAGCAGCGAGAGCGATTCGGACCGAGAAAGCGACGATTACCCCATTAATTTGAGCGAGGATGAAAGATTCGTGGATGAGGAACATGAGAGTGAAGGACTAGAGTGTAGTGCAGGACGTATCTTTTTTTCGCTCTGACCGTAACTTAGGTACAAGCTGGCTCATTGGATTCCACACTTTCTCCTTTTTTCTATTGTGGATCACGGATTTGTATTTTAAACCACCTCAGATACTATATCCTCTTGAAAATGAGAGTCGAGAACGCAAAATGGACATTCACAGTGACTTTTATCTCCACGACAATACATCGGCGAAGCACTTTAGCTACGGAGCTAACGTGATAGCATCGGGCTTAACTGCAGATAGAAACAAAAGAAATAAACCCCTGACTGGAAAGATAGACAGAAAATCAACAATACTATTCAACCATGAACCTGTAACTACACGGTTAATGCTTTCCAGCCTGGCGAAGCTTAACAATGCTGTTGCTAACGACGCCATTGAAGCTAACTTAGCAACGGGACCTCACAGAGCTATGCTAAAAACATTAGCTATCCACCTACGCCAGCCAGCCCTCATTTGCTCATCAACATACTTTTTCAACCGGAAGTTTCGAGGGAAATTTAAAATGTCACTTTATAAGTTAACCCGGCCGTATTGGCATGTGTTTCAATGTTAAGATTTCATCATTGATATATAAACTATCAGATTGTGTAGTCGGTAGTAGTGGGTTTCAGTAGGCCTTTAATGAACATATAAAATATAAACGGGACATATTGGGGGACGGCGTGGCGAAGTTGGGAGAGTGGCCGTTCCAGCAATGTGAGGGTTACTGGTTCAATCCCCACCTTCTACCATCCTAGTCACGTCCGTTGTGTCCTTGAGCAAGACACTTCACCCTTGCTCCTGATGGGTCCTGGTTAGCGCCTTGCATGGCAGCTCCCGCCATCAGTGTGAATGTGTGTGTGAATGGGTGAATGTGGAAATAGTGTCAAAGCGCTTTGAGTTCCTTAAAAAGGTAGAAAAGCGCTTTACAAGTACAACCCATTTACCAAATACCATTTACCATATTGTAGCCAAAGGCTGATTTCCATCTGCATCTCATTGCAAAGAAACAAGCCCAGGGCTTCCATTAATTCAGAATCATATTGAGTTGTATTTTTCATGCACTTATTTTTGCTGTATTTATCTGGCACAAGTGGGAAAGCCGGTCACTGAAAATAATGCCTTCATTAAACCGGTCCGTGGTGCAAAAAAGGTTGGGGACCACTGCTCTAAAACATCCAGTAAGTGCGAACTATACTCTCCGTTTACATGTCGTGACCTGAAAATTAACCAAATATGAGTGATATTTATATTATAAGTGCCAACGCAGGCGGACTATTTTAGCGGTGCATTGACAGCAGTTAGCTAATGCTAGCTTACGCTGCTATTGTTGACACACTGAGCCGACATCTCAAACTTGCTAAAAGTAAATTCTAGATTATAATTAATGCATCTCTCACCTGGTAGTAGACAAATGTGGCCATGGTCCAACAGGCTGGTTGACTTTGACATCCCCCCAGATGTCGGAAAAGACGCTAGTAGTTGCTGCTACTTTTTTTAACCCTTTGTGGCGATTGTAATTGAATCTTCATATAAAATGGGATTATGTGAGCATCCCGTCGGTCGTCATACCAGCGAGAGTGGAAATATTACAGTAAGTGTTTGTTTGATTATGCTTTATTTTGGTTAGTTTGTATGTTTAGCACCTAGATGCTATAGTTTGACAATAAAGCAACACCCGTTTAGCAATTGACTTCTTAAACTTATTGCTCATCCTCTTTGTGTTCGAGTTAAAAAATATAAGGTCCTGGATCATTATTTTTACCATATTTACCGTTGTTCGCTTTCTCAAAATCTACTTGGTTAGCATTGTTGTTGACGGGGAAGGGATCTGTGGTTCATGACGCTATTATCTCTCAAAATGGCTCGGGAACCTACTCAGTGGCCTAGTGGTTAGAGTGTTCGCCCTAGGTCTGGTAGGTTGTGAGTTCAAACCCTGGCCGAGTCATACCAAAGACTATAAAAATGGGACACATTACCTCCCTGCTTAGCACTCAGCATCAAGGGTTGGAATTGGGGGTTAAATCAGCAAAAATGATTCCCGGGCGCGGCACCGCTGCTGCTCACTGCTCCCCTCACCTCCGAGGGGGTGAACAAGGGGATGGGTCAAATGCAGAGGACAAATTTCACCACACCTAGTGTGTGTGTGACAATCATTGGTACTTTAACTTTAACTGAATCTCAGTGAGAACGATACTATTTTGATCATATCTATTTACTTGCAAACTTTGTAAGTTTAAATCAGATGTATACGGTATTTTCGAGACTAGAGAGCGCACTGGTATATTAGCCACACCCACTAAATATTAGGGGGAAACAAAATATGTTTCATATATAACTATGACTACAAGCTGCAGATATATACCGTATTTTTCGGACTGTAAGTCGCAGTTTTTTTCATAGTTTGGCCGGGGGTGCGACTTATACTCAGGAGCGACTTATGTGTGAAATTATTAACACATTACCGTAAAATATCAAATAATATTATTTAGCTCATTCACGTAACAGACTAGACGTATAAGATTTCATGGGATTTAGCGATTAGGAGTGACAGATTGTTTGGTAAACGTATAGCATGTTCTATATGTTATAGTTATTTGAATGACTCTTACCATAATATGTTACCTTAACATACCAGGCACGTTCTCAGTTGGTTATTTATGCGTCATATAACGTACACTTATTCAGCCTGTTGTTCACTATTCTTTATTTATTTTAAATTGCCTTTCAAATGTCTATTCTTGCTGTTGGCTTTCATCAAATACATTTCCCCAAAAAATGCGACTTATACTCCAGTGCGACCTATATATGTTTTTTTCCTTCTTTATTATGCATTTTCGGCTCCGAAAAATACTGTACGTTGTTAAATGAGTTAATTACACAGAACAATTCTGTATTGTTTTGAATGGTGCCTGTTACACGGCAGTAAAACGGCTGATCAAAAACAAAACAGAAGTCATCGTCATAGACCCACTAGCTGCGCAAGCTAGCTCTCCAATCAGCTAAACGGACTCAATAACTCCACAGTGACGTTTAGGTGAATTTACAAAACTCAAAAATATACAAAAAGAATGCAGCTGTAAGTTAATAATACTAACACAGACACTCGTAAAGGTTAGCATGGAAACACTCTGGGACAGTTTAGTAAGTATGAATAGTTATATTGTAAAACTTACAAACGTTGTTTGGAGTAATGAATAAAAAATCCATCCGAGTAGAAACGCTATGGACGACTAGAAGACTGAACGGCAATTCTACTTCCTGTCGAAAGCACTATGGGTAAATGGAAGGACACTGCAGTACCTGCAGTGAACAAACTACGCCAAAAGATGACGCCACAGCAGACACAATAAAACACATTCTCAGTGTATGTGCTTTTTTTGGGGGAAACTTAAAAATCCATAAATTTTCCATCTTATAAGCGGCAGGGTTTAAAGTGTAAGAAAAAAGTAGCGGCTTATAGTCCGGAATTTACAGTATTTGATTATAGTTTCGATATAGAGGCAACTTGTTTGTCCACCATACTGCTACTACAGTATATTTTGATTAGAGATGTCCGATAAGGGCTTTTTTTGCTGATATCCGATATTCTAATATTGTCCAACTCTTAATTACAGATTCCGATATGAACCGATACCGATATATACAGTCGTAGAATTAACACATTATTATGCCTAATTTTGTTGTGATGCCCCGCTGGATGCATTAAACAATATAACAAGGTTTTCCAAAATAAATCAACTCAAGTTATGGAAAAAATGCCAACATGGCACTGCCATATTTAAATGTTGAAGTCACAAAGTGCATTATTTTTTTAACATGCCTCAAAACAGCAGCTTGGAATTTGGGACATGCTCTCCCTGAGAGAACATGAGGAGGTTGAGGTGGGCGGGGTTGGGGGGATTGAGGTGGGGGGTGTAGAGGGTAGCGGGGGGTGTATATTGTAGCGTCCCGAAGAGTTAGTGCTGCAAGGGGTTCTGGGTATTTGTTCTCTTGTTTTTATGTTGTGTTACGGTGCGGATGTTCTTCCGAAATGTGTTTGTCATTCTTGTTTGCTGTGGGTTCACAGTGTGGCGCATATTTGTAACAGTGTTAAAGTTGTTTATACAGCCACCCTCAGTGTGACCCTTGGTCAACCCTCTGTTGATCAAGTATGCCTTGCATTCACTTGTGTGTGTGAAAAGCTGTAGATATGATGTGACTGGGCCGGCACGCAAAGGCAGTACATTTAAGGTTTATTGGCGCTCTGTACTTCTCCCTACGTCCGTGTACACAGCGGAGTTTTAAAAAGTCATGAATTTTATTTTTTTAAACCGATACCGATAATTTTGAAACCGATACCGATAATTTCCGATATTACATTTTAAAGCATTTATCGGCCGATAATATCGGCAGTCCGATATCATCGGACATCTCTAATTTTGATCACATGATGCCGCTGCCCACATGCTATTGGACTATCCTTCCCGGAACCCCTGGCTATAAAAACAAAAACAAGATTAATGAGTCGTATAACCGCAGGCGCATGTAAAGCTCAAACGAGCTGACAAATGTTCGTGTCGGGAAATAAGACACTGCGGGTCCTTTGACAAGGTTTATTTCGGGAGACTTGGGTATCCTCCAAAATAAAATGCGGGCTGTCCTCTCTGGATTGGCGATGGAGTCATGAAGACACGTGGGTGACATTGTGACGATACGCTCCATTGATATTGGAGTGGCGCACTGAGAGTGTTGTTCTACTTTGGCACCTTTTCACTTCCTGTCGTTCACCTGCTCTCACTTCTTTTCCTCTCCCTTCATGCACTTTTTATTATGCCGGTGAAATTAATGTTGACGGATGCATGGCTTTGTGTGTCCCCCCCCCCCCCCCCCCCCCCCCCGGCAAGCTGCAGGTTCATTCTGATCGGACTGATCACGGCGGGCATCTGCCTGCCTGGAAATGACCGATTCATCACGTCTAATATGTTTGTCGCTTTCATTTTTGGTCGCCGGGTGGCTGAGTTAGCGGCACCTCGGGGTGCTGCTTGCAGAAGTTAGCGGAATATGACAGTATGGGGCCAGAGAGGGAACAGCTGGCCTCGATGCGGCGCTCGGTTTTTGGTTTCCTCATAAGTTTATGTATTGTGTGGTTGTGGCCGCCTCGGGCTGGAAGGGTTTTGTTGTTTGCGATGTGTTCTTCTGCTTCTGTGGGCTTTGAGTTGTACTTTTAGTGCTTCATGTTTCTGTCTCACTTTACACTTTAAGACGTGCCTGACTTAACAATGCCATCTCCATACGCTTACTGTTGGGACTATAAATGATTCCTGAATGTGGAAATACTGTCAAAGCGCTTTGAGTACCTTGAAGGTAGAAAAGCGCTATACAAGTATAACCCATTTATCATTCATCATTTAGACCAGGGGTCTCTTTCTAGCGCTGCCCTTGTGGCTTCCTGGAGCTTTTTCGAAAATGTAGGAAAATCGAAAAACTTTTTTTTTTTCATGCGCAGTCGCCAATCAACATCAACACACGCACAGACCACTTGCAAGACTATAAACATTGAAACAAGCCATGCTTTAAAAACATAACTAGCAAATAGCTAGCTATCAACTAGCTCCAAGCTAGCGGCTAACATCTGTCAATATAATAAAAAAAATGAAAAAAGGAGAAAATGCGTTTAAAGCAATACAAAGTTGTTTCAAGGATAACTCTTGAACCAAACATGCCAGATGTGTAAATATGACTGTACTAATGTATGTTAGTGAGTTCTATTAGGAACATGTGCTTTCGTAAGGTTTGCAAACGCAAAAATGTGTTTTTTTCTTCAATATGACAGTATTGTGCTTAGAATTCTGAGAAAATGCGATTAAAGCAATAAAAGGTTCTTTCAAGAATAGCTTTTGAACCAAACATGGCAGATGTGTAAATATGACTGTACTAGTGAGTTAGTGAGTTCTACTGGGAACATGTGCTTTTGTAAGGTTTACAAACCAAAAATAAGTGTTTTTGCTCAAAGTGACAGTATTGTACACAATAAATATCGATATTGTAGTGTCGACTATATACGGCTCTTGTACTTGGTACATACTTGCCAACCCTCCCGTTTTTAGCGGGAGAATCCCGGTATTCAGCGCCTCTCCCGACAACCTCCCGGCAGAGATTTTCTCCCGACAAACTCCCGGTATTCAGCCGGAGCTGGAGGCCACGCCCCCTCCAGCTCAATGCGGACCAATGGGGACAGCCTGTTCTCACGTCCGCTTTCCCACAATATAAACAGCTTGCCTGCCCAATGACGTCATAACATCTAGGGCTTTTAGAGAGTAGAGTGCACAACTGCGCACACAACAAGGAGACGAAGCAGAAGAACGAGGAAATTACAGACATGGCGACGCCGTCGACGAGCAAGATGAAGAAATACGCTTGCAAGTTCCAAAACGAATGGAAACAAGAATTTCAGTTCATTCAGGACAGTTCGAAGGGGAAGGTGTATGTTGCCTGTAAATTTTGTAGAACAGACTTCTCCATTGAACACGGTGGCCGAAATGATATACTCATCATGAACGGAGAAGTTAAACAGGACAATACTGCCATCTAATGGATAGCCACCGGAACACTGAAATTCAAGTATTTATTTTATTTATATGTAAATAAAATATATATATATATATATATATATATATATATATATATATATATATATATATATATATATATATATATATATAGCTAGAATTCACTGAAAGTCAAGTATTTCATATATATATATATATATATATATATATATATATATATATATATATGTATGTATGTATGTATGTATGTATGTATGTATGTATGTATGTATGTATGTATGTATGTATGTATATATAATACTCGAGTTGGTGAATTCTAGCTGTAAATAACCACGCCCCCCCCCACTTCCCGATATTGGAGGTCTCAAGGTTGGCAAGTATGACTTGGTATCGTTACAATCGATTTATATGTGTAGATCCACCCAATTTGTTTATATTCAGGGGCATTAGCTTGCTGTTAGCGGTTAGCTATTGTATCGTCCCACAGTGTGTTGTGAAGCGTGTTCAGCTATTCCTCGTCCTGCTGGGATGATACTTGTTAGAAACGTAGTTTATTCGTCGCCACAGAGACGGGAATTAGTGATTTAGAAGGACGGACATACAAACCACAAAAGTGTAAGAAAGCAAGATGACACAATGTTCTGTGTTAAATGTTAAATTGAAAAAGTAAAAGAAACAATTAAGATTCATTGACACACGCTAAAGTACTGAAAATTGGTACTGTTGGGTATCAATTCCCAGGTACCTGGAACTGGTACCGTATCGATTCCAACGTGAAAGGTACCCATTCCGAGAAGTGAATCTCAAAACAAATCACAGTTTAATTCTATTCCGATTCTTGGGTGAGGATACGACACAAACCGATTCCCACAATATATTATTTAGTATATACATTTTAATAAAACCTTTTCAAAACAGGTTGCCGGTGTCATAATCCGTGGTCCGGATCATGTTTTGTTTAGTTATGTTCTGTTAGTTTTGGACTTCCCGTCTGCGCTTCCTGGTTTGTTTTGTCACCATGGTTACTCATTGTGTTCACCTGTCTCTGATTAGTGCTCACCTACTTCCCGAGCACTAATCAGAGGCATTATTTAAGCCTGCCATGGCCGGTCAGTCGGCCTGGCGACATTATTCTGTTCTTGCTCTTTTCAGGATAGTTCCATGCTTGTATTCTTGTTCATAGTTCATGCTGCTCTGCTCATGTCACAGTAAGTGTTGTCTGTTTTTCATAGTTTACGTCAAAGTGTTTCCTTAGCCAAGTTGTGCCTCCGCTGTGAGCGCTTTTTGTTTGTAACCTTTTTTGAGTAGACATTAAATCATGATCCTACCTTCTACCGATGTCTCGTCCAGTCCGTTTGCATTCCGGGAAAACAATCCTCGCAGTAAGCTGCGTAAAAGTCCACGTCATGACAGCCGGTTACAAAAGCTCCTTTTGATGACGTATACATGCTTTGAGTAAGTGCTTCAATGGACTCAAAAAACGTTTTGAATCGATTCAGAATTTTAATAAATAAAAATCGCGATATAAATGATAAATGGGTTATACTTGTATAGCGCTTTTCTACCTTCAAGGTACTCAAAGCGCTTTGACAGTATTTCCACATTTACCCATTCACACACACATTCACACACTGATGGCGGGAGCTGCCATGCAAGGCGCTATCCAGCAGCCATCAGAGGCAAAGGGTGAAGTGTCTTGCCCAAGGACACAACGGACGTGACTAGGAAGGTAGAAGGTGGGGATTGAACCCCAGTAACCAGCAACACTCCGATTGCTGGCACAGCCACTCTACCCACTTCGCCACGCCGTCCCGGATCAGAATCAATTTTTTTCCTCAGTACCCCTCCGAAATAAACAGTACTTCTGCTTGCTGCCTCAATTACTTTAAGACACAATTTATAAACACTTCTTTTCATTCGTATACTAAGCTATCTCTGCATGCGCTTTAAAATATTGTTACCCAGAGGTTTGGCGTAAAATTTCATGTTACATGGATGCTGCTTTCCATTTTTATGCAGATGACGCGGTCATATATTGTTCATCCTCTGCTGTTGTGCAAACCTTTTGAGCTCCTGCAGTCAGCTTTTGATGTTGTTCAGTCTCAGCTGACACAAGTGCTAAATGCAGAGAAATCTAAAGTGAATTTATTCCTAAATGGCACAGATTGCCATTGAACACTCCAAAAATATCACCTGCTCATAAGATTGAACTTGAAATGATCATGACATATGAGTACTTGTCTTTTAAATCACATATAGAAACACTTGTGGCTGAACTTAAAATTAAACTGAGATGTTTATTTTCCTACAAGTTAGGAAACACTTGATTCTGACCACTCTTTTGCTTTTGCTAGATTATGGAAACTGGCTTTTTATGAACGTACCCAACTAGAGATGTCCGATAATGGCTTTTTTGCCGATATCCGATATTCCGATATTGTCCAACTCTTAATTATCGATTCCGATATCAACCGATACCGATATATACAGTCGTGGAATTAACACATTATTATGCCTAATTTTGTTGTGATGCCCCGCTGGATGCATTAAACAATGTAACAAGGTTTTCCAAAATACATCAACTCAAGTTATGTAAAAAAGTGCCAACATGGCACTGCCATATTTATTATTGAAGTCACGAAGTGCATTATTTTTTTTAACTTGCCTCAAAACAGCAGCTTGGAATTTGGGACATGCTCTCCCTGACAGAGCATGAGGAGGTTGAGGTGGGCGGGGTTGAGTTGGGGAGGTAGGCAGCAGGGGGTGTATATTGTAGCATCCCGGAAGAGTTAGTGCTGCAAGGGGTTCTGGGTATTTGTTCTGTTGTGTTTATGTTGTGTTACGGTGCGGATGTTCTCCCGAAATGTGTTTGTCATTCTTGTTTGGTGTGGGTTCACAGTGTGGCACATATTTGTAACAGTGTTAAAGTTGTTTATACGGTCACCATCAGTGTGACTTGTATGGCTGTTGACCAAGTATGAATTGCATTCACTTGTGTGTGTGAAAAGCCGTAGGTATCATGTGATTGGGCCGGCACGCAAAGGCAGTGCCTTTAAGGCACGCCCCCAATATTGTTGTCTGGGTGGAAATCGGGAGAAATTCGGTAGAATGGTTGCCCCGGGAGATTTTCGGGAGGGGCACTGAAATTCGGGAGTCTCCCGGGAAAATCGGGAGGGTTGGCAAGTACGACTGGGAGACGCAACTGCTCTGTACTTCTCCCTACGTACGTGTACCACTCCGTACAGCGGCGTTTTAAAAAGTCATAAATTTTACTTTTTGAAACCGATACCGATAATTTCCGATATCACATTTTAAAGCATTTATTGGCCGATAATATCTGCAGTCCGAAATAATATGACATCTCTACACCCAACACTTATTTAAACAAACTGGATACTGTATATCACTGTGCCTTACCTGTGATCACTGGTTGTGGCAGCCTTGTCCACCATTGCACTTTATATGCAAAGGAAAACTGTCCATCTTTGTTTGTACGCAGATTTTCTCGATGGATGGTTTTTATATATGAATCACTTCCTGGTATGGTTCCCCCTTATTTACCATATTTTTCGGAGTATAAGTCGCTCCGGAGTATAAGTCGCACCGGCCGAAAATGCATAATAAAGAAGAAAAAAACATATATAAGTCGCACTGGAGTATAAGTCGCATTTTTGGGGGAAATTTATTTGATAAAACCCAACACCAAGAATAGACATTTGAAAGGCAATTTAAAATAAATAAAGAATAGTGAACAACAGGCTGAATAAGTGCATGTTATATGAGGCATAAATAACCAACCGAGAAGGTGCCTGGTATGTTAACGTAACATATTATGGTAAGAGTCATTCAAATAACTATAACATATAGAACATGCTATACGTTTACCAAACAATCTGTCACTCCTAATTGCTAAATCCCATGAAATCTTATACGTCTAGTCTCTTACGTGAATGAGCTAAATAATATTATTGGATATTTTACGGTAATGTGTTAATAATTTCACACATAAGTCGCTCCTGAGTATAAGTCACACCCCCGGCCAAACTATGAAAAAAAACTGCGACTTATAGTCCGAAAAATACGGTATGTTCTTTTATGTGTCGAGACTCCAGTCGCTACAGTTTGCGGGCACAGGACATCCTTGGCTTGTTGGTTCCTAGAGCCAACACAAATCTCGATAAAAAAAGCCTTCAGGTGTGCTGCTCCATGGTCATGGAATGAAAAACAAAAGGATCGGAGGTTACCTGAACTGTTCACTTTGGGGGAATTTCAGCCCATTTTAAAAGCTCGAGAAGCTGTTTCTATTTGACTCTGCTTGTTTTTAACTTGTTTTATTTTTTACTTATCGCATCTTTTTATGTTTATGTTGTAAGTAATTTGTGCCTTGAACTATAGTGTGTGACTGCTGCTATTTTTTGGTGTTATATGTATTTATGAAACCTGTTTTTGCTGCCCCCCTGGCCTGGTTGCTCTTGTAAAATAGATTTTGCTGTCAATTAGTTGTTATCTGGTTAAGTAAAGAAAAATTAAATTAATGCTAACTCTGCAGTTTGCGCCCAAACCACTGTTACAACATTGGTTCTATTGTGTTGTAACAATACACCGACGTTTTTCTATCCACCAAAATCGTTATCAAATTAAAAAAAAAACTGTTATACACTGTACAATGAGTTTTCAAATTCTCGTAAATAACGGCCTCTCTCCCAAATTACTGCCTGCTTAAGGTACAAATTATTAGAGCATTTACATTATAATTACAGTATTCAAGCTACTTTACAATGGAGCAAATTTGTCAGTGATTATTACATCCTAATTAGCTATTAAATGTAGCTTAGCACAGGCACATTTCTGTAGCATCAGTCATTTACACTAAATCTTCTCTGTTCCGCACACACAATAATGAGAAAAGTATTGAACGTGCTGCAAAAAAACCCCCAAAACACAGACACTTAGTGCACCCTGATCAATAACTCATCACATGGAAAAGGGCTATAATTACAGTTAACTGTAGTTATTGCTGGTTAAGTCATTATTCCTCTGTAACTATTGCAATTAAACAAGAACAAAGGGTTGATTTAATTTCATCGCCGTCATCGTTACAGGACTTCAAAGCCGTTTTTCCGTAACCGTGACAACGAATGAATCATGGCGTGTTTTCAATGAGCACTATGGAAGAAACTTGCACGAGCAGCTTGTACTGGAAATATCATAACACAGCGACGTCCCCCCTCGCGATTCTCCATCCCAAATCTGGGCTCAGGTTCAGGAGGAAGGCAGTCAAACTAGAAATGAGCCAAACACAAAGGCGTGTCTCTGAGGTGCTTAGTTTGACATGCAGCCTATAATAATCCTCACAACAACAATTGTCGCACTAGAAACAGAGCAATTTCTCACATGAATGAAAGGGAAAGTGAAAGTAAACAGGTACACGGTGGTGTCAATGACCTTTTGTGTGTGTTCATGTGTTCATCAACATTCCTCGTTTCATGATAACATCTAATGGAACATGTCTTGTTTGCTTAAACTTGGAATTCTCATTTGCAAGTATTATATAGTATAGTGGGTTTTGGGCTTAGATGGCCGCCAGAACATATCTGTATCAGCTGCATGGGCCACAGCGGTACTCAGCTGTAATACACTTTTCCACCACTTGTGGCAGTAGTGACAATATAAAAAAAACAGAAGAAGTCTGGAGCTAAAGTCCTAGGGAAGTTTCTTAAAGGGGAACTGCACTTTTTTTTTTTTAAATTGTGCGTATTGTTCACAATCTTTGACAGACAAGAAGACGAAAGTTTTTTTTGTTTTTTTTGCAGTCTAACATGTACAAATCTGCTGGTTCTTGGTGGCTAGCAATGCAGCTAATGGGAGCAATCAATTATACCACTAAATCACTTAAAAAATGCATTCAAAAACAGTCAACAATACTTAATTTACGTTGCCTAACCTGTATAATAACCAAGCTGTAGCGACATTGTTATTGTAAGAGTGAACACTCAATCAACCAATCAATGTTTATTTATATAGCCCTAAATCACAAGTGTCTCAAAGGGCTGCACATCCTCGGTTCAGATCCCACATAAGGGCAAGGAAAAACTCAACCCAGAGGGATGACAATGAAAATGACAATGAGAAACCTTGGAGAGGACCGCAGATGTGGGTGACCCCCCCCTCTAGGGGAGACCGGATGCAATGGACGTCGAGTGGGTCTAGCATAATATTGGGAAAGTCCAGTCCATAGTGGATCTAACATAATAGTGAGAGTCCAGTCCATAGTGGGGCCAGCAGGAGACCATCCCGAGCTGAGACGGGTCAGCAGCGCAGAGATGTCCCCAACCGATGCACCGGCGAGCGGTCCACCCCGGGTCCCAACTCTGGAAAGCCAGTACTTCATCCATGGCCACCGGACCTGTGACCCCCCTTCCACAAGGGAGAGGGGCGCAGAGCAGAAAAGAAAAGAAACGGCAGATCAACTGGTCTAAAAGGGGGTCTATTTAAAGCAGACCTGGGCATTCTGCGGCCCGCGGGCCGCATCCGGCCCTTTGTGCGTCCCTGTCCGGCCCGCGTGAGGCCAATTATAAATTACAAAATAAATTTTAAAAAGTATCTATGTCGAGTGTGCAATACAACGGTGCTGCTTTTGTTTTGAAAATCGTTATTTGTATTACTTCCGTGTGGACGTATGCGTGATTGTGAGTGAATGTGAACAACTGCAATTACAAAATAAAGTTGAAAAAACATCTATGTCCTGCGCGCAATACAACTGTGCTGCTTTTATTTTGAAAAGTATTATTTATGGGCGTGTGCCCGTGTGTAACCTGCGAGTGAAGGTGCACATGCAGCGACAAGTGATGCACGGTTTACACCCGAGACGCCAAAAAGAGAAAAGTTGATGAGGAATGGCGTGTTTTCAACAACACATGAACTGCAAAGGAACGTCCCCTCACCTTAGGTGCGTGCCTGCGCAATTGCGCACTGCTCAAGCGTCCGCTGCGCGCAGCAAGTATATGCCGCGCACCAAATCAAATCCCATCTGAATTCTAAACAAAATAAACATATTTATTCTATGGAATTTTGCAATGCAACTTTGAGTGACAGTGACAACAAGCGGCCCTAATGGTGTTCGTCAACACCGTTCAATTGAACACCGTTCAATTATTGTAACGTCTATCGAGATGCTTCGAGGACAGGAATTATATCGATCACTTTATTGAACAAAACTGTTTATATTCGGACATAACCACACCAAAAACATGAGTAAAACAATTCTATCTCGAAAAACTAGTCATTTTCTGCCGTACAAACCAGGCCAAAACCAACTTGTCATCTGTCACCAACACGCATACCACTAAACCACTGGTGCGTTTAAGGCCACACAAAAAGTCGGACAACTCAAACACCACACAAACTTACACTATGACTCCTCAGTCATACGTGTGCTTATTTTACTGTCATTTATTATTAATGTTAATTTATATATATTAGTCATGGAATGCTGTTACACACACTATGTTGAAGTATTACTATTATTATTATTATTATTATTATTTATCTTAAGGTATATATCAAAAATAATATTGAGCAAAATTTAATTGAAATATTGTCGATGTGGCCCTCCAGCAGTGCTCGGGTAGCTCATGCGGCCCCCGGTAAAAATTAATTGCCCACCCCTGATTTAAAGGCTAGAGTATACAAATGAGTTTTAAGATGAGACTTAAATGCTTCTACTGAGGTAGCATCTCTAACTGTTACCGGGAGGGCATTCCATAGTATTGGAGCCCGAATAGAAAACGCTCTATAGCCCGCAGACTTTTTTTGGGCTCTGAGAATCACTAATAAGCCGGAGTTCTTTGAACGCAGATTTCTTGCCGGTACATATGGTACAATACAATCGGCAAGATAGGATGGAGTTAGACCGTGTAGTATTTTATACGTAAGTAGTAAAACCTTAAAGTCACATCTTAAGTGCACAGGAAGCCAGTGCAGGTGAGCCAGTATAGGCGTAATATGATCAAACTTTCTTGTTCTTGTCAAAAGTCTAGCAGCCGCATTTTGTACCAACTGTAATCTTTTAATGCTAGACATAGGGAGGCCCGAAAATAAAACGTTACAGTAATCGAGACGAGATGTAACGAACACATGGATAATGATCTCAGCGTCGCTTGTGGACGAAATGGAACACATTTTAGCGATATTACGGAGATGAAAGAAGGCCGTTTTAGTAACACTCTTAATGTGTGACTCAAACGAGAGATTTGTGTCGAAGATAATACCCAGATTCTTTACCGAGTCGCCTTGTGTAATTGTTTGGTTGTCAAATGTTAAGGTGGTATTATTAAATAGATGTCGGTGTCTAGCAGGACCGATAATCAGCACGTTCCTCGTTTCATGATAACATCTAATTGAACATGTCTTGTTTGCTTAAACTTGGAAGTCTCATTTGCAAGTATTATCTAGTATAGTGTATTTTGGGCCTAGATGGCCGCCAGAAAGTATCTGTATCAACTGCATGGGCCACAGCGCTACTCAGCTGTAATACACTTTTCCACCACTACTAGCAGTAGTGACGATATAAAAAAAACAGAAGAAGTCTGGAGCTAAAGTCATAGGGAAGTTTCTTAAAGGGGAACTGCACTTTTTTTTTTTTAATTGTGCCTATCGTTCACAATCTTTGACAGACAAGAAGACAAAAGTTTTTTTGGTTTTTTTTGCAGTCTAACTTGTAAAAATCTGCTGGTTCTTGGTGGCTAGCCATGCAGCTAATCAATTATACCACTAAATCACTTTAAAAATGCTTTCAAAAACAGTCAACAATACTTAATTTACGTTCCCTAACCTGTATAATAACCAAGCTGTAGCGACATTGTTATTGTAAGAGTGAACACTGACAAACTCTCTTTCTAGCGTTGTAACACATCAGCATGCTACGGTATTAGCCGTAAAAGCTAGCTACGAAAAAAGATAAGCTAGCTTCTACATCAGCACAAATTGCGTTTGAGTTTGTATTGCAGAACACTGCGATAAGACACCAATCTGTACTGAGTGAAAAACATGAACAATCATATTACAGTATCTGTAAAGTATTATTTAATGTTTTGTTTGTACACAGCTACCCAGACAGTGTATGTACTGTAGTTCGTAATAACACGCACGACGTGCTGCGTCTATCATGATCAATATTATCGTGACTCACTCGATGGACAGTCGTGCGTTTGGTCCAGCTGGCAGGGGACATTTTTTCCCGGTTTATTTAGGTAAGTACTCCATTTATGTCGAAATAGCATGGCTCCAAATTCCAAAGTCACTTTCACCTCACTCTCTCGGCTTCCGTCTGCTCCAACGGCTCACCCTTCCTTCGTGCTGGCTTCTATAAGCAGTAGTTCATCCTCCGTATATTCAGGTTCAAAAAGATATGGTTGTGAATCCTGATTTGTCCAAAAAAAGTCGTCTTTATTGTCTGTTACCAAGTCTGCTACGATTAGAACAGACTCGCGTTTGTTTCCGGAAGTAGGAACACACATTTGTTGCCAGAAGTCGGAAACGGGAATTAATGCGCCTGAGGAATTTGTTCCGGCAATGCTTAAAATTACCAAATACGGTAAATATTGAAAATATTACATACTGTTATGAACTTGTCTGCATTATTTATATACTTGCAGTGTGTATATAAAACGTTTTGACGTTGTCTTCGAGGGCTTTGAAGGATACAACGCCAACTTCCAAGCGTTTTTTATCATTTTTAAAATCAAAATGAGAAAAAAGATGTGTGTTCTTGTTTTTCATAATGATTGTGAACAATAGGCAACATTCCCCAAAAAGTGCAGTTCCCCTTTAAGCGCAAAAATGATGACTAAAACTGTATATTCATTTGCACTTTAATTAGATTGATTTATTTCTTGTTAATTTAGTTATTTTAGCACAATATAAATGTATGTACATTCATTATTTGTCCGTTATTTGAGTCCCTTCTTATGCAGTATATTTGGTTAGTGCTTATATTTCTAATCAGCCTGACCTAAGCCTAAGGTTTATGTGTTAAATCAATAATATTTGTGATTAAAACATGCTTTCATATTATTCAACAAAGTTGTAAACTGTAAGTAGGTTACATTGAATTATTGAATATGAATAAAATCGAGAGTAAGATTAATAATTTAGTGTAGATATTTGAGTGAACCCCGGGCCCCTATGTGGTGGAAAATATGGGCCCCAAGGACAAGAAGGTTAAGAACCTCTGATATGGTTGACTTGCATGCAGTTGCAATTCAAAGACATTAGATGGCAGTGGTGTACAGACCACGGTGTGTTGTAGTATCCAGGAAGTAGTCTTTGCCATTAAGTTGAGATTGCTAGTCGTGTCTGCTGTCGAGTCCTACAAAGTGTTTATACTGTAAGTATTGTACTTATTACACTCCAGCTACTCCAGCTGCATCTTAGTTGTGGTTTGCATTTCCAAATTTGGATGTGTCGAAATTGCCACGTAAAATCGCTCATGCTAACTGGTAGCATGTCTATGGAAAATCCAATGTAAATTAGCACTGAGCTCGCGCATTTTGAAAAGCGAAGCCTTATTGTACTTTTGAGCGCCTTCTTCTTGCTTTGTTGGCATGGAAATGTGGAACGTTCAATCCAAATCCACTCTATTTATATAGCACTATTAACACACTGTTTCCAAAGTGCGCCACATAAAAAAACAATAACATGTGATTTAATTCAAAGCATTTAAAATAACAATAAATGGAATAATAAAATCGATTAAAAAAATGTATAATAATATTATTGATGATAGTAAAAATATATATAAAAAAGTAAAAACAAAGTAATAAAATAAAACAATAAAAGACACGCAGGATCACATGACTTAAGCTGGTTTCCAAACTGTTTCCAAAGTGTGCCACATAAAAAACAATAACATGTAATTCAATTAAAAGCATTTAAGATAACAATAAATGGAATAATAAAATCAATTAAAAAAATTATAACAATATTATTGATGATGATAAAAATATCCAAATAAGTAAAAACAAATTAATAAAATAAAACAATAAAAGACACAGAGGATCACATGACTTAAGCTGGTTCAAAAGCCAGAATATTAAAGTGTTTTTTAAAACATGACCTAAGTTTGCTGTGATTGGTTGTTTACCAGCCAAGTGCTTAAACCAGTACTCAAAAAAGCATCGAAATATGGCACTGTTTGATTTGAAGTGAACCGGTACCCGATCGTACTGACACACTTGGGTGTGCCCCTATAAAAGTACCAAATTTGGTACCCATCCCTAATCATCTTGATCATTTAGTGGTAGAAAATGGATGAATGTCAGCGCTTGTGTGGAAGCAGGAGTTCAGAACATTCACACGTTTTTTTTGCTTAAAGGGTTTGTCGACGAACCGCGCATGACCGCAACGGTTATGTCGGCGGCGATGCTCAGTACGTGATGCTGCGTCGTCACGGCAACCAGATGCGTTTTTGAAGCGGGTTTATGCAAACGCATAGCGGCGCGGATGCAGGCACAGATGCGGGCGCGGACGCGGGCGCGGACGCGGGCGCGGATGCGGGCGCGGATGCGGGCGCGGATGCGGGCGCGGATGCGGGCGCGGATGCGGACGCGGCGACGGCGTCTCGCTGACAGAACCGCGTGGTCGTTTTTAATCACAGTCACTCTGGTTAAAGTGCAGCGGCGTGCCGCTAAAGCAGGCCTCTTTCGCTCTTTAGCCGGTGTAAAGAGAAAGAAAATACTCCCTTAAGTGGGGAAAAAAGGCTGCAAAAAAAACCCCAAGCAGGCTGAATTATTTAGCATGTGAAATGCCACACGGAGCTCAGTTGGACCACACGAGATGGATTAGGTAAAGCCTTGGATTAACTCACACCGATCACAAAATTGATGCTTCATTAAATGATGTTTCTGCCAAATAATGAGGCGATTGTGTTCATGCAGCTGACATCTGGGGTTACTAGAGGTCATCCTGCTAATTGTGCTGACAGCTGCGAGTCAACCTGACCTGATCAGTGGGGATGACCCCCGAAACATGCCACTTAATCACACTTGTGTGACATCGTTTAAGATGCGGTCGTCCATGTTTTGCCGCTCGCCACTTTCATCAACATCCCTTCATCCAAAACGGTGGCCTGCTGATTGCCGTTTTCAAGGGTTTCATCGTTTTTTTACCCCCCTGCGCCGCAGTTGTGATTGGGTCTCTTTAATGAGGAGTCTCAATACAGTACCGATTCCCGGTACCTGGGAATCGAAACTGCTACTCAACGGTAACAATGTTTAATACCTTTGTGTGTTCACAAATAATAATTGTATTTATTTTTTAAAAATCAATCCAACAAAACAATACACAACAATACCATAACAATGAAATTCCAATTCCAAAACCAAACCCGACCGAGCAACATTCAGAATAACAATAAACAGAGCAATTGAGAGGACACACAAACATGACACAAAACAATCCAAAAGCAGTCAGACAAAAATGAATATTATCAACAACATTATCAATATTAATAACAATTTCAACATAGCACTGATTAAAAAGCCCTCATTGACATTATCATTACAGACATTTATACAAAAATAAAAACATTTAAAAAATGAACAATAGTGTCACAGTGGCTTACACTTGCATCGCATCTCATAAGCTTGACAACACACTGTGTCCAATATTTTCCACAACGATAAAATAAGTCATATTTTTGGTTCATTTATTGTTAAATTATTTTATTGTTAATTGTTTTTGATAATAATATCACTTTTTATTACCGATTGAGAAATCACATTTTTATTATTATGGGCCTGCTGCGAAGCAAGCTTGCATAGCATGCTAACATTAGCATGCAGGCCCATTAGCATGCTAAAAAAAATAAGAGTGCTTCTGTCATATAGAGCAGTGGTCCCCAACCTTTTTGTAACTGCGGACCGGTCAGTATGGTATTTTTTTTTTTATTTTTTAATTTTTTGGCATAAAAAAATACAATCATGCATGCTTACGGACAGTATCCCTGCAGACTGTATTGATCTATATTGATATATAATGTAGGAACCAGAAATATTAATAATAGAAAGAAACAACCCTTTTGTGCGAATGAGTGTGAATGGGGGAGGGAGGTTTTTTGGGTTGGTGCACTAATTGTAAGTGTATCTTGTGTTTTTTTATGTTGATTTAATAAAAAAAAATCTATACATCATCATATCTACAGTACATATCATTTATTCATCTAAACATCCATCTATACATCCGTCATATATATATATATATATATATATATATATATATATATATATATATATATATATATATATATATATATATATATATATATATATATATATATATATATTCTCAAACTGTGATGTATGTGGGCTCCATCTAGTGGTACGCCAAATAATTTCTTGATTAAAGTCGTTTTTGTTGTTGTTTTTTCCTATATTCAAACCTGATATAGAGGATCTTTGACCAGTGTTTTCGCAGCCGAGCACCCTGTCATAGAGGATCTTGGACTGAAGTCTCACTGATTTGCGTGCCAGTTCTCTGACCTACTTTGTGATTTTTCTTCTTCTGTTGGCGCCTCCTCCCCAAGCAAGCCAAAGAAAAAGCAATGTAAAGACGTTTGGAGCGTGGACGCAGGGTCCGTGGATGTGGATGTTTGTGCTTGTAAACTCCTCAATTATACCGCAGTCTTTGTTATCGTGCCCGCCAGCTTGAGAGCACAAATTAGAATCCAGTGAAATCTGTTTAGTGGAACCGCCTTTGCAGAGCAGACATGTTTCATTACTGTGGAAATCTTCTCCTAGACTTCAAGTTTATCTTTGGCGAGGTTGTTTGAACTCCCAATGAGTTGGGAAAACACCAAGCAAATGTTTGTACGTTTGTGCTTTGGCTTGCACATGCCTTCCAGTGAACTTTCTCCACTAAAGAACAGCATCGGGTTCGCTGAGTCAGCAGAACAAATACACTGGGAAGAAGGAGGGACGTTGTCCAATCAGCATTGAACCCGCCCCCTTGTCTTTGATGGATGACTTTGACAGATTCACTTCATTCTATTCACTTTTTGTTGACTTTGTGTGTCAGACCATCCAACTGTCACCTTCTTCTGTGCCTTCTTTACTCACTAGTTTAGGACTCTTTACCTTTTACATCTAAATACATCCATCATTCATATCCATAGCATCCATCCATCATATCTCAAGTATCTATCATCTATCCATCCGTCCGTCTATCATTCACATTTATAGCATCCATCCATCATATCTACAGTACCTCTCCATCAATCCATCCATCCATCATATCTCCAGTATCTGTCCGTCTATCAATCATTCATATTCATAGTATCCATCCATCATATCTACACTACCTCTCCATCCATCCGTCCATCAGATCTACAGCATCTCTCAATCAGCCATCCATTAATCCATCCATCATATCTCAAGTATCCATCCATCCATCCATCATATCTAAAGTATCTATCATCCATCCATCATATCTATATTATGTATCCACCTATCCAACCATCCATCATATCTACAATATCTCTCCATCCATCCATTTATCTATCATCTATCCATCCGTCCAACCATCATTCATATTCATAGCATCCAACCATCATATCTACAGTACCTCTCCATCCATCCATCCATCCATCCATCCATCCATCATATCTACAGTACCTCTCATCCAGCATCCATCTACCCATCCATCATATCTACAGTATCTGTCGTCTATCAATCATTCATATTTATAGTATCCATCCATCATATCTACAGTACATCTCCATCCATCCGTCCATCATATCTACAGTATCTCTCAACCAGCCATCCATTAATCTATCCACCATATCTCCAGTATCCATCCATCCATCCATCCATCCATCCATCCATCCATCCATCATATCTACAGTATCTCTCCATCCATTCATTTAGCCATCCATCATATCTCCAGTATCTCTCCCTCATCTATTCATCCATTATCATATCTCCAGTATCATATCCATCCATCCATCATCCAGCCATCCTATCTACAGTATCCATCCATCATTCATCCATCATATCGACAGTATCTATCATCTATCCGCCATCCATCCATCCATCCATCCATCCATCCATCCATCCATCCATCCATTCATCATATCTACAGTATCTATCTATCCATTCATCCATCTGTCATATCTACAGTATCTATCAACTATTCATCCATTCATCCATCCATGGTATCTACAGTATATATCCATTCATCCATCATCGTATCTACAGTATCTATAATCTATTCATCTAACCATCCATCCATCCATCCATCTTAGCTACAGTATATATTATATCTATCATTCATCCATTATATTTTCAGTAGCCGTCCATCCATTCATACATCATATCCACAGTATTTATTCATCCATCCACTCGTTGTCCATCCTTCTATATCTACAGTAAATATCTATTAATCTAGACATCCATCCATGGTATCTACAGTATTTATAATCTATTCATCCAACATCCATGCATCCATCTTATCTACAGCATTTATCCATCTATCATCCATCTATTATATTTACAGTATCTAGCCATCCCTTCATCCGTATCTATTTATCAATCCGTTCATTGCCCATCCATCTATACATCATCATATCTACAGTACATATCATCTATTTATATAAACATCCATCATATCTACAGTATTTATAATCTATTTATCTAAACATCCATCTATACATCCATCATATCTACAGTATTTATCATCTATTCATCTAAACATCCATCTATACATCCGTCATATCTACAGTATATATAATCTATTCATCTAAACATCCACCATATCTACAGTATTTATCATCTATTCATCTAAACATCCATCTATACATCCATTTTATCTACAGTATATATCATCTATTCATCTAAACATCCATCTATGCATCCATCATATCTATAGTATATACCATCTATTCACCTAAACATTAATCTATACATCCGTCATATCTACAGTATATATAATCTATTCATCTAAACATCCATCTGTACATCCGGGATATCTACTGTATATATCATCTATTCACCTAAACATCCATCTACACATCCATCATATCTACAGTATATATAATCTATTCATCTAAACATCCATCTGTACATCCGACATATCTACTGTATATATCATCTATTCACCTAAACATCCATCTATACATCCATCATATCTACAGTATATATAATCTATTCACCTAAACATCCATCTATACATCCGTCATATCTACAGTATATATAATCTACCATCTAAACATCCATCTATACATCCATCATATCTACAGTATTTATAATTTATTCATGTCAACATCCTTCATATCTAAAGCATATGTAATCTATTCATTTAAACATACATCATATCTACAGTATCCAGCCATCCATTCTAAGTACAGTATCATCCATCCATCCTATTTACAGTATCCATCTCTCATCCATCCATCATATCGACAGTATTTATCCATCTACCCGTCTATTAATCCATCCATCCATCATATCCACAGTACCTACAGTATCACCTATCCATTCATCCATCCATTGTATTTATAGTTTCTAAAAATATATCCATCTAGCCATCCATCCATGGTATCTACTGTATCTACCCAACCATCCATCACAACTACAGTATCTATTCATCTAACCATCATCCATCTATGCATCCATATTATCTACAGTATTTATCCATCTATTATTCATCCATCCATTATATTAACAATATCTATCTATCCATTCGTCCGTCCATCCATCCATCCATTATATCTACAACATCTACCGTATCTATTCATCATTTCATTTATTGTCCATCCATCTATACATCATCGTATCTACAGTGTATGTATCATATATTCATCTAAACATCCATCCATCCATCATACCCACAGTATCTATCATCTATTCATCTAACCATCCATCCATGCATACATCTTATCTACAGTATGTATCCAGCTATCATACATCCATTTTATTTACAGTATCTATCCATCCCTTCGTTCGTCCATCCATCCATTATATCTACAGTATCTACCGTATCTACTCATCAATCTATTCATTGTCCATCCATCCATATTTACAGTATACACCATTATACCAGGGGGTGTATATTGTAGCGTCCCGGAAGAGTTAGTGCTGCAAGGGGTTCTGGGTATTTGTTATGTTGTGTTTATGTTGTGTTACGGTGCGGATGTTCTCCCGAAATGTGTTTGTCTTTCTTGTTTGGTGTGGGTTCACAGTGTGGCGCATACTTGTAACAGTGTTAAAGTTGTTTATACGACTACCCTCATTGTGACGTATATGGCTGTTGACCAAGTATGCTTTGCATTCACTTGTTTGTGTGAAAAGCCGTAGATATTATGTGATTGGGCCAGAACGCAAAGGTAGTGCCTTTAAGGTTTATTGGCGCTCTGTTCTTCTCCCTACGTCCGTGTACCACTCCGTACAGCGGCGTTTCAAAAAGTCATACATTTTACTTTTTGAAACCGATACCGATAATTTCCGATATCACATTTTAAAGCATTTATCGGCATCTCTAATTATATACCATGATTTCACAACTAAATTCAATATTGATGCTTCATTTTTTTAAGTAATCACTTCATGTTCATTGTGCTATTTCGTTTTGCCACAAAAATAGAATCCTCCATCATATTTTGTACACTTTTTATGCATTTTCAAAACAGCTGTTTTTTCCCTCCCATTGATTGTATTGTTTGATGTCCAAAACCAACCAATATATCAAGATGGCGCTATAACCCCCAACTGCAAACTGAAGAAAGACATTTCTGGAAAAGGGCCCAATAACATATATATACACATAATACATTTTCTCACATTTGGATGGGAATAGTTTGTAGTTTTGGAAAATATTGTTCCACCACTTCCTGTACTTGAAATACTCAAAGTACTATTACTACTGGAAGTATTTTTGATGAGATGAAGCATTAACCAGGTCTGTTTTCCTACTGTCTCCTCAGCGAAGGTTCTTCATAGTTGGGTGCCATTCCGGACGTCACCATGGCGCGAAGGCTGCCAGCGCTTGCCCTCGTCCTCCTCATCGAGCTCCATCCTCTGCTCGCCGGCGCCCCGCCAGAGCCCGGCGTGGGCGGCTCGGTGTCGGCGGTGTCCACCAACAGAACGGAATGCAGCAAGCCTGAGGAGTGCTCGCCGGGCGTGGTCCTCCCCGTGTGGAAGCCCGTGAACCCGTCGTTCGGCGACAAGGTGGCCCGGGCCACGGTGTACTTCGTGGCTCTGTTCTACATGTTCCTGGGCGTGTCCATCATCGCCGACCGATTCATGGCGTCCATCGAGGTGATCACGTCCCAGGAGAAGGAGATCACCATCAAGAAGCCCAACGGCGAAACCACCACCACGACCGTCCGCATCTGGAACGAGACCGTCTCCAATCTCACCCTCATGGCGCTGGGCTCCTCGGCTCCCGAGATCCTGCTGTCGGTCATCGAGGTCATAGGTCACGGCTTCCACGCCGGCACCCTGGGCCCGTCCACCATCGTGGGCTCGGCAGCCTTCAACATGTTCGTCATCATCGGGATTTGCGTGTACGTGGTGCCCGACGGCGAGACCAGGAAGGTGAAGCACCTGCGGGTGTTCTTCGTCACGGCCTCCTGGAGTATCTTCGCCTACATCTGGCTCTACCTGATCCTGTCCGTCATCTCGCCCGGCGTGGTGCAGGTGTGGGAGGCGCTGCTCACCTTCTTCTTCTTCCCCATCTGCGTGGTCTTCGCCTGGGTGGCGGACCGCCGCCTCCTCTTCTACAAGTACGTCTACAAGCGCTACAGGACCGGCAAGCAGCGGGGAATGATCATCGAAACCGAGGGCGACCGTCCGCTTCCTTCTAAGGTAAGCACTTTGCACGCTTCTCTGCGTCAAGTCCACTCACCGGCTTCATCCTGGTGGTCTCTGGGCAACCTTCGGTCTGTCAGTTTAGATCACAGGTGTCAAACTCAAGGCCCGGGGGCCAGATCTGGCCCGCCACATCATTCTTTCTGGCCCGCAAACACCTGGTAATGATAAGTGTCAATAAAGTACTTAATATTTTCTCACTAAATGTAATGGATTTTTTTCATTTTGACAGAAAAAAAAAAATATACTGCTTGAAATTGTATACGTTTTAAACTTCAATAGTATCTATTATTGCAACAAATATTACAGTATATTATCATACTTTCCAAAAAATTTTTGTCCAAATAAAAATACTGAAAGCCACTACTACCGACCATGCAGTCTGATAGTTTATATATCAATGATGAAATCTTAACATTGCAACACATGCCAATACGGCCGGGTTAGATTAGCAAAGTGCAATTTTAAATTTCCCGCGAAATATCCTGCTGAAAACGTCTCGGTATGATGACGTTTGCGCGTGACGTCACGGATTGTAGCGGACATTTTGGGACAGCATTGTGGCCAGCTATTAAGTCGTCTGTTTTCATCGCAAAATTCCACAGTATTCTGGACATCTGTGTTGGTGAATCTTTTGCAATTTGTTTAATGAACAATGAAGACAGCAAAGAAGAAAGCTGTAGGTGGGAAGCGGTGTATTAGCGGCCGGCTGCAGCAACACAAACACGTAGCGGCTACGTTGTAGCCGGTGTTTCATTGTTTACATTCCCGAACGATGACAGTCAAGCTTTACCATTGGCCTGGGACAACAGAGACTCTTTACCAGGAGGACTTTGAGTTGGATACGCATGCTTGTGGAGATGGGACAACAGAGACTCTTACCAGAAGGACTTTGAGTTGGATATGCGCTACCGTTAGTACGCAGCTGCGGCTTCCAAACATTTGATCGCTTGCCCGTACGTGCGTGCCGCTATTTGCATGTCTCGTACGTAACTTTGGGGAAATATATGTGCTGTATGAACTTTGCGGAGGTGAACGGTACTTTGGGCTGTGGGATTGAGTGTGTTGTGCGGGTGTTTGATTTGTATTGGCGGGTTATATGGACGGGAGGGGGGAGGTGTTTGCTATGCGGGATTAATTTGTGGCATATTAAATATAAGCCTGGTTGTGTTGTGGCTAATACATCGTGGCCGGTTAGCTCAGTTGGTTAGAGCGGAGTATATATATATATGTCTTGTGTTTATTTACTGTTTTAGTCATTCCCAACTGAATATCAGGTCCCACCCGCCTCTCACAGCATCTTCCCTATCTGAATCGCTTCTACTGCCCTCTAGTCCTTCACTCTCACTTTCCTCATCCACAAATCTTTCAACCTCGCTCAAATTAATGGGGTAATCGTCGCTTTCTCGGTCCGAATTGCTCTCGCTGCTTGTGGCCATGATTGTAAACAATGTGCAGATGTGAGGCGCTCCACAACCTGTGAAGTCACGCTACCTCCGGTACAGGCAAGGCTTTTTTTATCAGCGACCAAAA
The DNA here is from genome assembly GCF_033978785.1 of Entelurus aequoreus. Lineage (NCBI taxonomy): Eukaryota > Metazoa > Chordata > Actinopteri > Syngnathiformes > Syngnathidae > Entelurus > Entelurus aequoreus. The sequence continues at coordinate 80,503,078 of NC_084739.1, forward strand.
GTTGCGAACTTTATCGTCGATGTTCTCTACTAAATCCTTTCAGCAAAAATATGGCAATATCGCGAAATGATCAAGTATGACACATAGAATGGATCTGCTATCCCCGTTTAAATAAGAACATCTCATTTCAGTAGGCCTTTAACTTTTTTAGCAAACTACCCATCATATTAATAAAAATACCTATACATTTACAGTGTTCTTTACAGCATATTACTGTAAATTGAAAAAAAAAAAAAATGTTGACGTTAAAATTCTGTTGACTGAGCTGCCATATTTTTACTGTAAAATCTTGTTTTTAACGGTGTATTACTGTAAATGGAAAAACGCTAAGTTTGTTTTTACGGTAGAAAAACTGGCAGCTAAATTGCCAGAATAAGAAAAATAACCGGTACTGTTTTTCCATTGACAATATAATGTCGTAAAAACCAATGTAAATTCAATAGTAAAATTCTGCCAGCTTTTTCCGTAAACACCCCCCCCCCACCCCCACAAAAAAAGCACTGTTTTTCCATTTACCGTAAAATGTTGTAAAAAATGAGAAAAAACACTATTTTACAGTGAAATGTTTTAAATGTAAAGTTTTTACTGTAAAATCGACAGTCTACTTAAAACAACTTATATAATTAATCATGAAATCCAGAGGCAAATTCATACATTATTCACTGTTACAAGCGGCCCTCTGATGGCCGCCATAACTGCCATGTGGCCCTCAATGAAAACCATTTTGACATCCCTGGTTTAGATGATGCTTTTTCAGCTTGCATTGCTGCAAAAATGCATCCAATGTTGAGAGCATCGCAGGCAGATGGCCAAAAAGGCAAGAGAGCATGTTCCCAGGATAGCCTTGGCAGAAGGTCTTGGACCAAAAAGTCTTGGAGGAACTGTCTGCATATTTGAAAGAGGTGGAACTGATGGGTTTTTAGATGCATCACCAGTGCTTTTAGACTGTCAATCAACATGTTCTTGTCTCAAGGTGCCACACATTAGAACAACAAAAATATTTGCCTTCATACAGACTCAGAGCTTTGGTCTACATCAGAGGTGTCCAAACTTAGTTATCTTAAATAAACAATCAAAAATAGACTAATTTCTGTAAGCAAAAATGTAATTGACATAAACATTGACCATGACGTGCATTTTTATCCAGGTTGGAAAAATTAAGTCAGGTTATATATTTTTTTTGTTGATATTCTTGCTCATTCGTCCGTGTTGATGGGCTCGCTGGAATATTCTTACAATAGGACATTTGGCTTTGTAATCATATTTTTTTTTCCTAATTTTTGTTACTCTGCGGAACTTCCTCACTGGTGAGGAGCGAGGCTCTCTGTCTGTCGTGCTTCCTGTGTCTGTGAGCAAGCGGTCTTCCTCTCCGCCCACCAAGAAAAAGAATGTGAATAACTAAGAAGAGGGCTCACTCTATTTAGTTAACTAAATAGAATAAATAAACATGCTCTGGTGCTGAGAGCGATTGATGCACAGAGTGAGACCTCTTTCTCTTTCTCCCAGTTTCACTTAGTAAACAAACACACACGGACATAGCAGCTTATCGATGCCTGGAAAGTATTTCAACTTTATTTCATTTTTTGTTCGATTGATTGAATTATGTCAGTCACTCAAAGAAAAAAAAATATTACGCCTCTTGCAGTTATTTATCGCACTAATTAAAACTTCGATGTCAATTAATCAGTCCTTTTGGGGCCCCATTTATCATGTAAAATGTCAATGAATGAACGACAGGGCGCTTCTTATGAAATTTGATCGCAAAAACCTATTACAATTTAAAAGGAAATAGCTAAGCATGCAACACTCTCGGGATGCAACAATATGAATATTCCATATCATTGTGACCAAAATTATCGCGTTAAAAGTCATTAACTGGATTTTCCGAAACTTAAGGCCTTGAAGGGAATTAAAAAGCATTAAATATGATGTACAGAAACATAAAAACTTGCAATTGGCAACAAAAAAGACAACAAAACAAACCAGACGACTCAACCCTAATATTAAATATTTATTGAAGTGCCATTTTTGCTAACAAATATTGAGAGTCCCATTTTATTTTGATGTGTGTTTACTTATTTAGAATAATTAAGTTGTTCACCTTCTAATTACAATAGTTAAAAATACCACCTTAATGAAAAATACGTTTATCGAAGGGTTACTTGCATTGTTATTATCATATGTTATGATTACATCAATGCTTAATTTAGCCACAGTTAATGTAGTCTGTTCAACTATTCAACATTATTATTGTCATATGCTTACAATTTTGTCTACACGGACAATTGCATGCCTTTGACTGTATATAATAACGATCTGCAGTAGGACATGGGCATTAAATGTGTTTTAAGGTGCATTAAAAATGCATTTAAAAGCAATACATTAGATTTGCTTATACTTGCAGAAACCCTTTATCATTATTTTTGCCGTATTGTTGAATGTGCTCAAAAAGTATAAATAAATTATTTAAAATAAATAAATTGCCACACAATATACTTTCTTGGCAGAAGAAACATTAAATATTGTTCCGGCTTCTTAAGAGCCATATTATTTTGTGTTTGAATATGTTTATCTCCTAATCTGCCAAGGTTTTAGTGTTTTGTTTTTTTAACAACAAAGAAAAATCAAGTTTTGGGGCGCTTCACTTCCTGTTTATGTAATATCACACGAGTTGACTTCCTGTTGTCATTATTTCTTCAAATATTTAAAGAGAATAGCCGGTAGGGTCAATGTACTCAATTGAATATTGTAATTGCTCACACAGTAATGTGTTTATACAAGTTTAGATTGGATTATGTAGGTCAGGGGTGTCCAAAGTGTGGCCCGAGGGCCATTTGCGGCCCGTAGCTAATAGTTTACCGGCCCGCCACACATTCTGGAAATGCTATTGTAAAAATAAATTTAAAACAATTTAAAAAGTGGAATGAGGTGAAATCTAACTACAAAAAGTTGCAATGTTGACACAAAGCTGCCATGCAGGATTTTTTTTTTCTTTTGACTATCTTTAATTTTCTTTTTTTGCCATTGCTAAAAAAAAAAAAAAAAAAAAATGTTGTAATGAATTATTGACCTATTCAAGGCTCCAATTATTTCAAATATTTCACTTTAAAATGTTTTATGTAGAAAATATTGCATATTTTGTGTGGTTGCCATACAAAAACATCAACATTTTCTTTGACAAAAGAGCATAAAACAAACAAAATAATAGTTCAAACGTAAAATCGACAAATATATCTGAAGTTGATCTCGTAACTTAAATGTTGAAAGTAAAAAAAAATAAAATGTATCACTTTATGAGTGGGGCACCTTTTGGATCCCAAATACATTTAATGGGATTTTATTTATCTTTTCACTGTGGTTACTCAAAAATAACAATTAATTAAAATCAATGGTGTCCTGCATTATTGATCTTTTTAAGGCTCAAATTACTTCACATCAAACATTGCTTTCTGAATGTTTTGGGCATTGGGGGAAATACTGCATATTTCAGTTTTATTATAAAAAACAAAGTTGTCTTTGACAGAAAAAGCATAAAACCTTTTTGGTTTTTTTAACTTTATATCAACCTGAAGTTGATATACTGTAGAGATTTACTGTAATCGTTTAATTAAAAAAATAAAATAATAATTTGACTTGTTGTTAACATTTTAATGACTTAAACCCTTTATGGTCCCTGGGAGCACTAAGAAGGTAAACAATTATTAAAACCCATATATTTTGTTATGGTTTGAAAATTAAAAATATCAAAAATGGCCCCCGCATGCTTTAATTTTTCTGTGTGCGGCCCTCAGTGGAAAAAGTTTGGACACCCCTGATGTAGGTTCTCAATGGGGAAACAAATTAATTTCAACTGCATTCATGTCAGCATTTAAACTAGCTAGCGAGCTAGTGCTAGCTTGCGTCTTTAAAACTTTTTTGATTTTTATTAGTAGATTGCACAGTACAGTACATATTCCGTACAATTGACCCCTAAATGGCAGAGGTGGGACCAAGTCATTGCTTTGCAAGTCACAAGTAAGTCTCAAGTCTTTGCCCTCAAGTCTCGAGTCAAGTCCCGAGTCAAGACAGGCAAGTCCCGAGTCAAGTACAAAGTCAAGACTGGAAAGTCTCAAGTCAAGTCCCAAGTCCTGCATTTTGAATTTCGAGTCCTTTTAAGTCCTTTTAACCACAGACTAATATATTTACACAGATTGTGTATGCTTTTAAAATGCTGTATTTATTTATTAAAACAAGTGCACTTGAAATTGCAGGAAAAAAAATAGTGCTGACATTGCACTTCATAAAAGCACTATTATCCAGTCATTTTAAACATTTAACTCATTCCTTTACAGAATAAACACATTTGAAAAAACAAGTGCAACTGTACTTATTTGCACAAAAGTGTTAACATTGTATTTCCATGGCATATTGCATTGTAACTAGTTCCACAGCAGTTTCTATCCTGTCTTACCTTATCTCATTGATCTCATCTCATACTGAATGTGTGTTGATGTGTGCGTACATATGAAAAACATAACAAAAACATGAACAAAACAATGAACAGAGTTGTACTTTTTAGATGTCAGGGCCCTATGCAATATGTTCACATATTCTTAATATAGTATACATTTTAACTGACCTTTATTTGACTATGTTTGTGTTTTTGTAGGTGGCTAAAATACGCGGTGCTGCTGATCGCCGTCTAACGTTACGTTACTGTGTGTGATACATTGACTAACGTAACGTTATGTGTAGGTACCTCATGCAACCCTGCTTAAAAAAAATCACTTGACAAAAAGTATGAATAAGGTAGCGAACTGCAGTGGACGCAACATATTGCCGTGTTTGCAATGATGTTATAACCATAGACATCTTATAAGTAGACGCAGCATTGGCTGCTGTGACACGAGCAATTTGGCCGCCATCTTGAAGTGGTGATGAGGAGCCGGCGAGCAGCCTAAACTGACAGTTGACAGGTAGAAAACAAAGATGGTGTTCAGCGTTTTCCTACTCAAATGAGCGGACTGTTGAAAATAGGAATCGGGTGATTACTTTTCACAAGTAAGATTTAACATTAATGTACTATTGGTTGTATTTTATGAAAATAATATTACCACAGAGTTGAGAAGGAGCAAAGATCTTTAATATTTGTATGTGAAAATCACAAAGAAATCTTCTGGGGGAGGATGACCCTCCTACATGGGTTTGGTTTACAAACTTTCAGCCCCACCTAAAACAAAATTCACCAGCCGTCATTGATTATAATGCATTCTCATTTTAGGCAAAATATAAGACAATACTTTCTTAACAGTATAATTGTAACCAGGAATAAGTCTTCAAGTAACAATATTCAAATACTAACATTGTTGGGTAAGACAGAATTTGGTTTTATTTTGAATCCAGTGAAACAGATTGGTGGTTTTAGCTGATATAAAGACTTTCAGGTGTTTATATATGTTTATGTTGAAGTATTTGGCAGACGCTTTTATCCAAAGCGACATACATAAAAAATACATATAAAACAATGACTGTAAACATGATCATTTAAGGGAAGATTGTAATACAAAATATCAATACAAAGTGTCAAGACAGAATAAACTCTCTGCTGCTGCAGCAACAGAGATACAGTCTATAATATATATAGATATCTAATGTATTCATACATTGTTTATGTAGGATATACGCATGTATATATAAACTAATCATATTGTTTCTTCAATTTAAAAATAGCTGACCGTTTTTTCCCCCTTCTCTGGGATTATATTCCCAGTTTTGATCTTGGACGTCTGGTCACTTATAGCGTATAAGAATATTATATTACTGTTAAGCAAACTATGAATAATAAAACACGCCAAAACATGTGTCCTTTATCATAGCTACACATATATCAAAAAAGCGCGTGAAAATGAGTGGTATTCAGTGAGGTAAGATGAATTAAATGTGCTGACAGTTCATTGCTCCTGCCAAATGAATTGCACTAGTGGAGCGGATCACCACTCCAAGATGGCGGCCCCGCGTCTCGTCTGCGCCTGTAGGCAATAGCGCGTGATGCTGCGTACCCTTATAAGATGTCTATGGTTATAACGTTAGCAGTGAGTTTACAGCCTCACTGATTTAACTACACAGCAAATAAAAGTCACGTTACTTAGCCAATAAACGTTAGCTTACATTCAAAACTTACCCTTCTTTGTGCATCTTCAAATGTCGAACGAAGTTGGAAGTTGTTACGTCTCCGTCTAAAATATTCGAACTGCATGATTTGCATAGGGCAATTCGTTTTTTGTTGACCAAGTCGTAGTTTTAATACCCGAACGAAATTAACTTCGGCATAATTGTTTCTCACTGGCGCATTGTTTGACAATTCTTCTTCATTGGTTGTCCTGCAATTTGATTGGATGAGAGCTGTGGGATGAAAACAGCGTAGATCTAATTTGATTGGCTGTTGCACTGAGAGCACACCGGCTGACAGGAACAACACGCTGATAGACACAGACGAAGAAAATGAAAAATACGGAGCGGAGCGCTCCCAAATAACTTTTTAATCTTTGGGTTTTGGGGAAAGTAGCAAGTCATGTCAAGTCAAAAGGCTCAAGTCCAAATGAAGTCACAAGTCATTGATGTTAAAGTCTAAGTTGAGTTGCAAGTCTCTTTACATTTTGTCAAGTCGAGTCCAAAGTCATCAAATTCATGACTTGAGTCTGACTCGAGTCCAAGTCATGTGACTCGAGTCCACACCTCTGCTAAATGGTAACACCCGAATACGATTTTCCACTTGTTTAAGTCAGACTCCACGTTAATCAATTCATGGTCTCCAGTAAATGAGCAGTGTGTACGGTCCGTGTGAACGATCAAATCAAATTTTAATGATCAATTATGGTTTTACGATAATTTTAATTCACAATGGTAATAGGAGTTTTTCTACGGTTTATCATTATACCGTTTATCATCACTATACACACCGAGCAGGACAACACAAGACGCTAACTGCTTCAATGTAAAGTAGGAATGATCGATCCAAACGTCGATACTATCACTACCTAATATAGTATCAGTATATAAACGATACTAAATAAATCGTTTTTTAAATTTCTTTCTTTTTCTTGTTCTATTTTTCTTGTTTTGCTAATTTTTGTTATCGTTTACAAAGTCAGTGAGTAAGTCTCTGGATACAGGAAGGCTTTGAGGGCAAACCCCAAATGATTTAAATGGGAGGAAGATGTCAGGTTCAAACACTGATGACATCTATTAAACAAGACAAAAAGCAAAGAATTAAACAGAGACAGAATTAAATTTGGCTCAATTGTGGAGAGACTTCTGGGTTGTTCTCTTGTACAGTCTCCCAGCACGCTCTGGCGAAATATTGTACGCCTTCTCTTTTATTTGGACTTTCCCTGATTACATGGCAACAGCTGTTTCTAAGGGACGGGGGTCGTAAACAGCCATCGCCTTTGGTTACAGAACAGTTCAAAGAAAAGGTTGTAAAACAGTTCAAACAAAAGGTCGCCTTGAGGGGAGTCAGGCCCTGCTTCCTCTTCGCTTTGTAGTTCTTGGGTCAAGACAATATCTTTCTGTTCATTACAATACATGAAAGAAACAGAACACCTTCATGTTGCTTCCCATCCTACACAGTGGAGTTTTACAAGCCTTCTTCTTGGTTGGTTCAAAGACAGCTTTTGTCTTCTCGGCGGGCGAGCTGAACTCAATGTAACACAACGTTTTGTGATAACTTAGATACAATTATTGTAACAGCAACAGTAGTTTTTGCTTTTGTTTACTTATCGTGCACGAGCCGCTTTATTTTGTTAAAAAAATTGTATGTAGCATTCAATGTAGGGCTGGGCGATATGGCCTTTTATTAATATCTCGATATTTTTAGGCCATGTCACGATACACCATATATATCTCGATATTTTGCCTTAGTGTTGAATGAACACTTGGTGCATATAATCACAGCAGTATGATGATTCTATGTGTCTACATTAAAACATTCTTCTTCATACTGCATTAATATATGCTCGTATTAAACGTTCATGCAGAGAGGGAAATCACAACTAAGTCAATTGCCCAAAACTGTATTTATTAAACAGTTATTAAGCAGTGGCACAAACATTCATGTCATTTCAAAAGAGAAAGTGCAAGATAGTCAGAGACATTTTAAAACAAGCTATTAGTGCACTTTTGTGCATGATGTCACTAAGATGTCATATCAAAACAACACTAAATTAAAGTGCACTTTTTGTACAAAATGCCACTACACTAGTTTAAAAAAAATAAAGTGCACTTTTGTGCATGATGTCACACAAGATATTTCAATAACTGTCAAATAAAATTTAGCTGCATAATAGGAAATCAATTAGTGTATGTCCTTCGCTATGTGGTAGGTTCCTGCGGATGTTATCTCCTTCTGTTGTTGACTATTTCTTTCATACGGTGTTGATGTGGAAATGGAAGACGCCAGGCTCAATTGGGTCAGTGCTGGTTGCTTCGGCATTTTGTGGGTGTGGCACCGGCCGGATATGTTGACATGCACAGTTTCAAGCACTCTTCATTCTCTAGCGGGTGACTTTTCATATGATGCTACAAATTAGTAGTACTGCTACTTTTTGTAGCAACGCTTTTGCCGCATACTTGACATATTACGGTTGTCTGTTCAACATCTTCCCGCTTGAAGCCAAACCACAGGGAGACGATGGACCCCGTGCTGTTTTGCTTGGGAATTAATTATTTTTCCTTTTGTTACCAGATTTGCACCTTCTTTCTCTCGTATTACCACTCGCACCACAGTTAACGTTACCCATGCCGCTACCTCTCTGCTCCGCAAGAGCATATGACGTCGCACACACGACAGTATGTGACGTATGTAAGAAGGTGCGCTTGTTTTATGTCTCTGTGAGAAGGAGAGACAAGAAAGATTGAGAAAAGGCTGTAGTGTAATGCCCGCAGCTAAAAGCAACTGCGTAAGAACTTATACTGGAATACTCACGATATAGTCATTTTCTACATCGTACAGAGTCAACCCCGCGATATATCGAGTATATTATCCCAGCCCTAATTCAATGCCACAAATACATCATCTGATTTACAACAACAATAGCAAAATCTATATTCAAAATGTGTTATTGTGTTTACTTTAGTTACTTGCAATAAAACATTGTCACTTGTATAATCTATTGTCAAAGTATCGGATCGGGATAGGAACTTTACGGAAGTTAATTTACACCTTTTTTTTTACACTGAATTCATGTAACTGATGTTTTTGCGTTTCAATTTTGGGAACTGAATTATGCTGATAATTTCATTGAAAGAAAATCCTTGGCAAAATGTGACTGTTTAAAAATGTATTGTTTTAAAATCCAGTGTATACAATTCAGTGTAGAAACAATCAGTGTATAAAAATTCTGTGAAAAAAAATCAGTGTATAAAATTCAATGTACAAAAATTCAGTGTACAACATTCAGTGTAAAAATTAACAATGTATAAAAATTTAGTGTAAAAAAAATCTGTGTAAAATAAATTCAGTGTAAAAAAATTCAATGTATAAAATTCAGCGTAAAAAAAAACAGTGTATAAAAATTACAACGTATACAAATTCAGTGTAGAAAAATTTAGTGCAGAAATATTTGTTGCTTTAAAACTCAAGACCCATTTAAAAAAAACAAATTAAGACTGATGTAACCAGCCAATGATGTGTCAAGTTGGCAGTCACGTGACATGGTCTTGCAAAGGCAAAGAGAAGAAACGGGGCGTGAGTTTTTAAGCAAAGAATATTTCTGCACTGATTTTTTTTTCTTGCAATGATTTTTTATTTTTTTTATTATACTTTGCATTTTTTTATAAATGAAATAATATAAACACTTTTTAAAACACCATATTTTGACAAACTGCTTACATATTTTTATTCAACAAAATTGCCAGCATAATTGGATGTGAAAAAAATTCACTTCACAAAATTCAAACGCAAACTAAAACAGTTATATAAATTTAGTGTAAAAAAAAAATTGGGATTTGAGGCGAAACATTTTGATCAGGACCCTAATTACCGTATTTTCCGCACTATAAGGCACACCGGATTATAAGGCGCACCTTCAATGAATGGCCTATTTTAAAACTTTGTTCATATATAAAGCGCACCGCATTATAAGGCGCACCGCATTATAAGGCGCACCACATTATAAGGCGCATAGAATAGCCGCTACAGTAGAGGCTGGGGTTGCGAGACCTGCTGTGGGTCAATATTGGTCCATATATAAGGCGCACCGGATTATAAGGCGCACTGTCAGCTTTTGAGAAAATTGGAGGTTTTTAGGTGCGCCTTATAGTGCGGAAAATACGGTAGTTTCAAAAAAAGTATTCATCTTCAGGGTATTCAAGCTCCAAACTGTCAGTAGCATTTATATTCTGACAGTTGGTAGAAAACAGCCCAAAGCCATGTCTCTGTCTGTACACACCTGTTCACAGACAGCTCTATATTTACTCTGGGTAACACTTTTCTCCCCCGAAATTCCATATGTAACACTAATAGGTGTCGTTTTTATTACAGGTTGAGCCAGGTCAAGACAATGTTTTTAGTCCAAACAAATGAGGTCTTTTCATTGCTCAATGTCTCTTCGTTAAAATACATTTTCTCTAGCAAAATTATCGACATTCATTGCTACTCTACACACACAAAACATTGACATCAAAGCGACCGTGGCCTCCAAGGGGAAAGTATTGAAATAGTCCAGTTTTAAATTGCCAATTTGCCTTAACAACCAAAGGAAAACTCATTTTCAATCAAGAGTGGAGTGACCCTCTGGGGCCCAAAGGCTGTGAAATAATTTGAAAACCAGACGATGGCCTTTATCCGCGTGTAGAAAACTGTAATGCAGTCATCTAAAAACTGCACAACCTCGGCATTTAGGAGCTGCGGTTGACTTCATGAAAACATCTAGTACATTTGCAAACACTTAAACATATTTAATGATAGGCTACTAAGAGCTAGCAGCTACACAACAGCTATTCTCAATTCAAACCAGTTCTCGAAATTTATTATTTGGTGTAATAAATGTAATGAAAAATTTTTCAAAGCAGGTTACATGTTTAAAAAAACTCATTTTATGTTGCATGGAGACAGCCTAATGCGTCTTTTTAAAAATGTATTGTTATGATAAAAACAAGTAATTAATTGTAATAATAAAACAATTACATATATAATATATAATCAATATAAATGTATATTTATGAATATATTTATGAATATATTGATATTTATTAGTATGTATATTTATATATATATATATGTGTATATATTCATATATATGTATATATATATATATATATATATATATATATATATATATATATATATATATATATATATATATATATATATATATATATATATATATATATATATATATATATATATATATATATATATATTAGAGATGTCCGATAATATCGGCCTGCTGATATTATCGGCCGATAAATGCTTTAAAATGTAATATCGGAAATTATCGGTATCGGGGTTTTTTTATTATCTGTATCGTTATTTTTTATTTATTTTTTTATTAAATCAACATACAAAACACAAGATACACTTACAATTAGTACACCAACCCAAAAAACCCCCCTTATTCACACACTCATTCACACGAAAGGGTTGTTTCTTTCTGTTATTAATATTCTGGTTCCTACATTATATATCAATATATATCAATACAGTCTGCAAGGGATACAGTCCGTAAGCACACATGATTGTGCATGCTGCTGCTCCACTAATAGTACTAACCTTTAACAGTTAATTTTACTCATTTTCATTAATTACTAGTTTCTATGAAACTGTTTTTATATTGTTTAACTTTCTTTTTTATTCAAGAAAATGTTTTTAATTTATTTATCTTATTTTATTTTATAATTTTTTTTTAAAAGGACCTTATCTTCACAATACCTGGTTGTCCAAATTAGGCATAATAATGTGTTAATTCCACGACTGTGTACATCAGTATCGGTTGATATTGGTATCGGTTGATATCAGTATCAGTAATTAAGAGTTGGACAATATCGGATATTGGCAAAAAGCCATTATCGGACATCCCTAATATATATATATATATATATATATATATATATATATATATATATATATATATATATATATATATATATATATATATATATATATATATATATATATATATATATATTATTATTAGATATTGTCCAACTCTTAATTACTGATACTGATATCCATATATATATATATATATATATATATTAGGGATGTCCGATAATGGCTTTTTGCCAATATCCGATATTGTCCAACTCTTAATTACTGATACTGATATCAACCGATATCAGTATATATATATATACTACCGTTCAAAAGTTTGGGGTCACCCAAACAATTTTGTGGAAAAGCCTTAATTTCTAAGAACAAGAATATACTGTCGAGTTTCAGATGAAAGTTTTCTTTTTCTGGCCATTTTGAGCATTTAATTGACCCCACAAATGTAATATATATATATATCTATATATATAAATATCTGTATACATCTATCTATATTTGTATATTTATATATACATATACTGTATATATAAACATATACATACAGATATATTTATTATATATTATATATTATACATATTATTTTTTTTATTATTACAATAAATTATTTGTTTTCATTATAAGAATACATTTTAAAAAATACGTTTTATAAATATTTTAGCTTTTTTTTTTACACTATACATCAATTTAGGATCGCAATAAATAAGAATCGTGATTCGGATGTGAATCGATTTTTTTATTACAAATGATCCATTAACAATCGTGTCTGCATCATTCTACTTAGTGGGTCATGAGCTTAACTTGATGAAATATGTTGTGGCAGCTCGTTGTCGCAAAAAAACAACAACAATTACCACTTCACCTCAACTTAAAGACAGTAAAAGTATGTTTCAGGCAGTTAATAATAAATAGGTTAGTGTTTTTCATGCCTACTATTGTTCTCTGTTTGACTCATTTTACTTGATCAACTATTTTCTAACATTCCACACTGCAAAATGATACAAGTATGTATGATTCCTGCTGATATCGTAACCGGTCAATATCAGTATCAGTATGTTTATAAATACCATTAATAACTGAATTATTCTAGCCTAGGCATCTGTGAACAACGAGTCTTCTTATCACTCGTCTTGTCCGTTTATTTCAAGGTGGACATCGAGATGGACGGCAAGATGCTGAACTCTCACTGCGTCGATTTCCTGGACGGTCCGCTGGGTTTGGACATCGACGAGAAGGACTTGGACGAGGATGAGACCAGGAGAGACATGGCGAAAATCCTGAAGGAGCTCAAGCAGAAGCACCCCGACAAAGAGGTGAGGAGTGGAGACGTCCATCCTGGTCTTTGTCTTTCACTTTTACGGGTCCTGAGGCCTTTTTTTCTTGCGTCATTCTTTCTCTCAGCGTAATTGATGATAGTCAGCTGGGTAGAACTGGTTTGACAAGGTCCTTCCGACTTGGTGCTCTTTGTTCACTTGCAACACGGTGCAACACCAAAAAACAGGAGATTACCTTGTTGGTCAAAGACTGGATTGAACTCCATCAACTCCTTGGTTCGAACCACTGATTTTCTTTCTGATCTGATACCAAGTCTAAATCAGGCTGGTATCGGCGATAGCGCTCCGATACTTTGTGCAAATATATCTAACGCAGGGGTGTCCAAACTACGGACCGCGGGCCAAATGGCGGCCCGCCTGGGTCTCTAGTTTGGAGGTCATAAGATTAATACCGAATTTGGACTGTTACCAATTTAATTTCAACAATGTAATATTCTGATTGCGGTAAATTTGCCGCCATTTCGTGGAGAAAATAACTAAATCAGGTCAATGGCCATGATTTGTGCGTTGAGGTAAATGAAGCACAGCATACACTTATATGACCCAATCCAAACAACCTTCCCGACTAATGGCGCCAAAACAAACCCGTAAAACGTCAACACACATGTTCACACATAACACAACCTGCTAACTGAACTATGTGAATGTTATGGGGAAAAAATAACGTCCAATCACCTTAAATAATTCATAAATACTCCTATTTAAGTCAATTACAATGCATTATGGGAAACATGCAAAACACTCCCTCCAGACGTATTCATGTTTAGCACATTTTAGCTGCTTGATATTTCTTAATATCCAGTTACCGTATTTTCCGGACCATAGGGCACACAGGATTATAAAGCGCACTGCCGATGAATGGTCTATTTTCTATCTTTTTCATATATAAGGCGCACGGGGTTGTAGGGCGCATTAAAGGTGTCTTTTTAAAAATTTTTCTAAAAGTGTGGTCTACATCAGTGTTTTTCAACCTTTTTTGAGCCAAGGCACATTTTTTGCGTTGAAAAAATCCGGAGGCACATCACCGGCAGACATCATTAAAAAACGAAACTCAGTTGACAGTAAAAAGTCGTTGTCGCAATTGTTGGATATGACTTTAAACCATAACCATCAATATAGCTCTTATCTCAAAGTAGGTGTACTGTCACCACCTGTCATGTCACCCCCTGACTTATTTGGAGTTTATTGCTGTTTTCCTGTGTGTAGTGTTTTAGTTCTTGTCTTGCGCTCCTATTTTAATGGCTTTTTCTCTTTTTTTGGTATTTTCCTGTAGCAGTTTCATGTTTTCCATTGAGCGATATTTCCCGCATCTACTTTGTATTAGCAATCAAGAAGATTTTAGTTGTTTTTATCCTTCTTGGTGGGGACATTGTTGATTGTCATGTCATGTTCGGATGTACTTTGTGGACGGCGTCTTTGCTCCACAGGAAGTCTTTGCTGTCGTCCAGCATTCTGTTTTTGTTTACTTTGTAGCCAGTTTAGTTTTAGTTTCGTTCTGCATAGCCTTCCCTAAGCTTCAATTACTTTTCTTAGGGGCACTCACCTTTTGTTCATTTTTGGTTTAAGCATTAGACACAATTTTACCTGTACCCTGCCTCCCGCTGTTTCCGACATCTACAAAGCAATTAGCACTGGCTGCCACCTACTGATACGGAAGAGTATTACACGGTTACTCTGCCGAGCTCTAGACAGCACCGACACTCAACAACAACAACACATCGTTTGCAGACTATAATTACTGGTTTGCAAAAAATATTTTTAACCCAAATGGGTGAAATTAGATCATCTCCCACGGCACACCAGACTGTATCTCACAGCACACTTGTGTGCCGCGGCACAGTGGTTGAAAAACACTGGTCTACATAACATGTAATGGTGGTTCTTTGGTCAAAATGTTGCATAGATTATGTTTTACAGATCATCTTCAAGCCGCTTTCTGACAGTCCCTTCAGGATGTGCCGTTTTGTGGGCGGGCGGTCTTATTTACGTGGCTCACCTTTCGGCAGCGTCTTTTCCCCGTCATCTTTGTTGTAGCGGTGTAGCGTGCAAAGATGGGAGTGGAAGAAGTGTCAAAAGATTGAGCTAACTGTTTTAATGATATTCAGACTTTACCTAAATCAATAACGGAGCAGCATCTCCTCATCCGCCGGAAGTGTGTCCCGTCCGACCGGAACTCTCTAATAACTTAAGTTCTTTGGGCGAATAATGTTTTAATGTATGTTTTAGCGCTTTCATGGCAGATATAAGTAAGAACTTTACAATACTTTATATTAGAAATGGCAACAGCGGAGGATGAATGTCCCATAATAAGAAGATAGTGAAAAAGAAGAAGCTTATCGACTACGGCGTCGATAAGGTGGACGTGCGCAATTTTTCTGGACTTATACAGATCCCAAATACAGATAAGCAGGTACCAGAAGGTAAGAAAAGTTGCTTTTGTATAATATTGCAAAACAAAATGCCAGATAATATGTCTTACCTTATACACACACCATAATAATACTCCTATGTTGAAGCACAGTACAATCCATCAAGCGGTGCGGCTTCATAGCTTACAAAAGTCGTACTAAAACATTTTGATAGATTTTTGAGCGCCGTGTGTAATGTTCTATATGTTCAATGGAACATATCAAATGGTGTTGTTTACTTGAGTCATATTGCAGTCTACACAGATCTTTTGTGTGTGACTGCCATCATATTGCAGTCTACACGTACCTCTTATGTTTGACTGCCATCTACTGGTCACACTTATCATTACACCGTGTACCAAATAAAATAGCTTTGAGGTCGGTAAGCAAAACCGGAAATATTCCGTACATTAGGCGCACTGGGTTATAAGGCGCACTGTCGAGTTTTAAGAAGAAAAAAAAGATTTTAAGTGCGCCTTATAGTCTGAAAAATACGGTATATTAATTATTAGTTATATATCCATTATATTAATACATTTGTGTACACATATATATGTTTAGGCTATATATATTATTATTTCCAGTGTTTCCCATAAACTGCCAAGATACCTGTGGCGGTGGGGGCGTGGCTATGGGCGTGGACATGGGCGTGGTCACCATGACATCATCGAGTAATTTGCATAATTTACTACAATGATATGATTTTCTCTAAAAAGGCTAAAAAAATGTATACTTACTAATTAATAATAACAGTTTTGTTTTAAACGTCCATCCATCCATCCATCCATCCATCCATTTTACAATATAATTACAAAACTTTATGTACATATTTATATACAGATTTGAACAATAAGTTATTCACTGAAATATATTTATTAATTGTGGTTCTTACAAAAAATATATCTTATAAAATATAAAAGCTAAAATGTCTCATAAAGCTCTGCCCCTTTAATTAGTGCATACTAAATAATTTAACTTTAGCCTACTACTACAACCATATTATTTACCAGCAACATAAAGTGAAACAGAGGCAGAGGTGTCCTGCCACAGTCAGTAACAAATAAACAGAAAACAGTAGTGGTGGTAGATAGACACAGAGCTTCATCAAACATCTGATCCACTGAACAAAGAGCTCCAAAAATCTTGAACTTTAGACTGCCATCAGTTTTACTCCCTACACTTAACCATGTGTTTCCTACTGCCTGCAGACTTTGCACCCTTTGTTATATACACATGTTGTGTTTCTAATAAAATACATTTAATAAAGTCAAATACAAATAAGGCAACAAGAGAAGTATCCTACACTTCTCTTTTGTAAAGTAAATGTGAACAGCCGATACGGGCATCTACATCAACTATATGATTTGCCTGAGAAGCTGGAGAGGACAAAAAAAAAAATTTTTTTTTTTTTTTTTTTAAAAATTTTTTTTATTTGTGGTGGACGTAATTCTTTCGTGGCGGGCCGCCACAAATAAATGAATGTGTGGGAAACACTGATTTCTGTACCTTCATTTTAAGAACTTATTGTCATGTGTTACAATTTTGTTTACATAGTTTTCCTTGATTGTGTTGACATTTCCTTTCCTTTCTGGCCTAGGAGATTACAATCAGGGGAAAGTAACATTTGGAATAACATTTACTTTTCACATTATTATATCCCCTTGTCCTTATATTCGATAGGTAAAAAAAAAAGTATGAAAAATACCTTAGTGACGAGACTCCGAACACAAATGTGTTACAAAAAGCGCAGAAGTAAAATGTGTTTCTTATATTTGATGTCATTTTTGACCAAAAACCGGATCTGGGAATCCATTTCTAGGAATCGATACGAACAGACGGTTTGCGGGACGTCCACAGAAGGATGATATCATCTTGTCGTCCCCTCTGGCGTGTCAAGCCAGACCATAAAAGATGATCCACGGCCTGCAGCCCAGCTATTATGTGACCAGATGCAATCTGGAGCAGAGCTCATATGTTGAACTGATACCGAGAAGAAGAGCTGACAGATAATGGCAGACTGTCTTGGGACGCGGACGGTGCTCGGAAAAGGAAACAAAGTAAGGAAATCAAACCGGCGAATAATACCTGGGAAGCGTAAAGCCTCACAAAGCTGCGATGACCTGCGTATTTTCCGGTTACAGGAGGCGTTGGAGTGCATGTTATGCTGACTCCATCGCCTGTACCTCTTTTTCACGTTGATTTGCAAGCCTTTAATCGAGTCCGACAAGCTCAGCAGCATTTAATGGGGAAGCGCTCTGTTTTTGGACGATCCTTATGTAAGACAAGCGCGCGCGTCCTTCTCCTTTAAGCGCGGCCTGAATGGTGAAAACTTGGAGGTTCAACAGTTCCACACAAAAAGCGCTCTAAAAAGAAAACCGCCAACAACGCTCCGTTTCGAGAGTCATTTCTGAGTCCGCCCCGATTTTTCATTGGTACCCAAAGTAGTCGTTGTTTCTCACAAGTAGGGATGATACTCGAAACCGGTTTTCCCGGTTGTTCGATAAGAAAAGAACAGAGTTCTCGGACTCAAATCCCTTTTTGAGAACCGGTACCCGTTATGGAGACCACTATAGTAAAGAAAAAGAGTTGGTTCTTTATTCGAATCCCTTTGAACGAATCCCGTCCCGACCAGAAATGCTCCGTGTGACATCACAAGAAATGGCGTCACGTAGCTCAGTCATTAGGCGCAGATAGCGAAAGCAGGAAAAAAATGGACGGGAAAAAGCGCTCCAAGGTGTAATAAAGTTCAAAACAAAAGGTATAATCCAATGAATAACTTTACTGAGAGATTTGAGCAGACTACAAACACATGACGAGCAATTCCCACCTTCTACCTTCCTAGTCACGTCCGTTGTGTCCTTGGGCAAGACACTTCACCCTTGCTCCTGATGGCTGCTGGTTAGCGCCTTGCATGGCAGCTCCCGCCATCAGTGTGTGAATGTGTGTGTGAATGGGTAAATGTGGAAATACTGTCAAAGCGCTTTGAGTACCTTGAAGGTAGAAAAGCGCTACACAAGTATAACCCATTTATTTATTATTTATTTACTTTTACGACCAACCGGAAACATAGCAACCAGGCTAGCAACGCACCTCCTTTACGGCAGCTGTCGCAACGTTCTTAAAGCAACCGCAGCACATACATATATATACAACACATCTCCCTTTTTTAACTTTTGTTTTTCTTTCCTTGTAAACGTTACAAAATCACACTGTATGTGTGTTGTCTGTCTAATTATAAATAATGCAGACGAGGCGTGTTGGCTTAGTTCTTGACGTTTACTTTCACAGCGTGCTCATAACCTCATTGTTACGTGGCAACATGCAACAACCCTTTTCGAGGCTACCGTGCATGCTCGTCACTCCCGTTGCATGCTGGGTAGTGTAGTTTTTATATTCCCTAGCTCAGTGATTTTCAACCTTTTTTGAGCCGCGGCACACTTTTTACATTTCCAAAATCCTGCGGCACACCACCAACCAAAATTACACAAAATGACACTCTAACACAGTATATAATACATATAGTTAATAATATAGTTTCTAAATGTATTTATACTCACCTAGTGTGAAACCTGGGCCTGTTTCGATGAACACAAAATGGATATCCTGGCAGAAATGGTAGAAAGACACACACGAAGCTCTTCCTCAACAGCTCTCAGTCTCTCTCTGTTTTTAGTTTTTATCGCAGTCAAGCTTGAGAAGCTCAGCTCACATAGATATGTGGTTGAAAACGGGAGCAATGTCAAAATGGCTTTGTTGGCCAGAATGGGGAACTCCTTGGCAACAGATAACCAAAAACTGTCCAAAGGAAGATCAGCAAAGTTTAGCTTTAAACCCCGATCTTGTTTCAGTTCAATGAGTTCCTCTTGCTCCTTTAAAGTCATGTCCTTACCAGCAATGGATGCTGAGCTGTATGGGTCCCTGACCCAGTCAAGGCATTCTGTGAAGGCTGAAGAGAAATAAAATAACAACTTTTTCTCAAGAGTTTTCAAATGTGTGCCAATCACTTCGCACATTGCAGCAGTGTTGCCATCATGCAGTTTCTCGGTGAATGGGAACATTTCAAGGTTGCCACGCTGCACATGTTGTTGCCAGAGCTGCACCTTCAAACGGAATCCATTCATTTTATCAGTGCTTGTAAGCAGATTTTCATTTCGGCCTTGCATCCGTGTGTTCAGTTCATTCAGATGATGAAATATATCAGCCAGGTATGCCAGCTTTGCACACCACTCATTACTTGCAAGCAGCTTTGAGTAATCGGACCTCTCGTTTGTCAGAAATACTTTAAGTTCCTCTCGCAGCTCATACACACGGGCAAGCACTTTGCCGCGCGACAGCCACCGGACCTCCGTGTGGAGCAATAACACTTTATGTTCCGCTCCCATTTCCTCACACAAAGACGCAAATAAGCGACATTTCAAAGGTCGCGTCTTCACAAAGTTCACTATGCGCACAACATCATCCAAAACAGGAGCTAGATCTGCTGGTAAGGTCTTTGCAACGAGTGCCTCACGGTGCAAAAAACAGTGCGTAACAATAACATCCGGGTTTTTTTCTTTGACCCTACTTACGAAGCCTTTGACGCGCCCGACCATGGCTGCGGCTCCATCAGTGCAGACACCTGTGCAGTTTTCCCACGAAAGCCCGCTTTTGTCAAAATATTCCGACGTGACCCGAAATATTTCCTCTCCTGTTGATTTTTCTGGCAGTGTCTTGCAAAATAGGAAGTTTTCTTTAATGGCTTCTCCATCCACAAAACGCACGTTGGCCAAGAGCTGACAATGTCCACTAATATCCGTCGACTCATCAATTTGCAAGGCAAATTTCTTACAGATGCGCATCTTTTCCAAAACAATAGTTTCGATGTCCGCAGACATATCATCAATACGTCTGGCAATTGTGTTATCTGAGAGAGGCACTTTAGCGATCTCTTTGGCCGCGTCAGGGCCGAGCATCTCATTTACGATGGCTTTACAAGCTGGCAGTATTAATGTTTCTGCCACAGTGTGGGACTTTTTTGATTTAGCTACGAGTTCAGCAACAAGGTAGCTAGCTTTGAGGGCTCTCTCGTTTACCTTTGTGGTTTTTCTCAGAAAAGTTGCCTGTTTCTCATTGTTTGTACGTAAGCGTACAAAATAGTCCATCGGCTTGTTTTGAACGGAAGGGTGTTTCGTTTGGAGATGGCGTTTAAGCTTGCTTGGCACCATGGCGCTATTGGATAGCTTCTCACCGCACACCAAGCACTGCGGAGTCGGTGCTGTCGCATCCCCGGTGAAAGTAAATCCAAATGAAAGATAGCTTTCGCTGTATTGCCTCGAGCTCACCGTCTTGTCTTTTTTATTTTGTCGACCACTCATACTGGGGCCTTCATTTGGGTCAGAATTTTGTCCAGGACCCTGTCCGGCATTTACATTTTCCCTTCTCAAAAACTTCTCCATCACTGTCACTTGCTCGCCTCCTCCTGCTGCGATCCCACACTGTCAGTGTCACGTGTCACGCAGCCTACCTCGCTTGTCTTTACAGGTATATCGCCCTCTGCTGCCTCCTACTGAAATAGAAGAGTATTACATTATCTGCCGCACTTTATTACAGCAGGCACCCGACAATGGTTAAAATTAGGAGATATTACATAATTTCCCACGGCACACCTGACGATCTCTCACGGCACACTAGTGTGCCGCGGCACACTGGTTGAAAATCACTGCCCTAGCTCATAACATATTTCCCCCTATAAATAAATAATGTTAACTCAATAAAGTGTATTTCTTTTTTTAGCTTTAACTTTTCATTTTTTAGCATTGTAACCACATTTGCAAACAACTTTTCTCTTCGTAGAATTTTCTTTCAATAAAGAAATAAAGTGCAAAAATGTCAAAGCATCATAACAAACAGTTATGTCAAATAGCAGCAGAACTGCACTTTTTGGAGAGCTGTATTATTTTCAGTTTTGTCCCCAAGGGACTGATTTTATTTAACACTATATTATTATTTATACACCTTTAGTGATCAGAGAGACAGGTTGTTTTTGTGTTACTGTATATATTTGTTTCTCTGAAAAATCCCACTTAATATACTTTGGGTAACAACAGTCAATATTTATTTATTTTATTTTATTTTTTTAGGGGGGTAACAGTCAATATTTATTTATTTATTAGATTAAATTGTTTTCTTATACAATAAAAGTGAGCTTTTGTTAAACCAATTATTGTGTGTTTTTTTCCATACACAACAACCTATCT